>NW_023501263.1:0-111289 GCF_013396195.1 Fusarium tjaetaba | reverse complement strand
CGAAGTGACCCCGGGCGCCAAAACCAATCAACTGGTCTAAACATCATGTGAGATTGAGCTCGCCAACAGGCCACGTAACTGCCAATCATCAGGACAAACACCAATCTGAGGGCAAACAAGCTGGCTAGGCAGAGCAGGCAGCGACCTTGGTGAATGACTGCAATTTATATATAAATTCTGACACAGATTCCATAGACCTACTTATTTCAACTTATCTATTCATGACCTTCAACTCTGACCTTGACGGTTTCCCATATGACTGACAGACCTGCTCTAGCTCACATCTTCTAAACTATACTAAATTATTCTAAACTACTCTAAACTATCCTAAATTGTCCTAAACTCGCCTAAACTTACATAAGGTTAAGACCAGATGCGCTCACCCCAAAAGTGGGCCCGCGTTCATCGCGTACCTGACAGGCCTCACCATTTCCACCGGCTCACAAACTCAAGCACGATGCTGAAGGAGAAAACTCGAGTTTCAGAACTTCATTGACCGATATACGAAGATTTCAGAGCCCTCAGCGTTCAGTAAAATGCCTCATCAATCCCAAAACCGACGCCAAACGACGTGTTGAAAGCCTATGAGGAAGACCAAGATATCAAGTCCTTTGTCGACCGTGTAGCGAAGCTTTGTCCCAGACCAACTTTGACCCTGGTCCTGAACAAGCATGTGGACCTGGGGGAGCTTTCGAACAAGGCGCAGCAGATATCTGTCAAAGCATTTGTCCTCGTTCATGCTATTCAGATCCTCCTCTTTGCTCCAATGGACTGGGACAGCGAGCGCGTTTACTCTCGCGACAACGAGAAATACATCCGCCGATTTCCAACTCCAGCTGAGTTTGGTGGCGGTACTGGAACATAAGTTGCTGGCCTATTTCCTATGGAAGATCTTCTCCGTGCCATTTTGGTCTTCTACTCACTCGTCTGCTGTCGATCGAAGCGTACGGCTTGGATAACGCGACCACCATCAACCAAGGCCAAGTCGAGATTTGTTGGCTACTTCAATGAGTTGGCAGCGACGATTAGTCTAGAGAGGCTCCGGAGGTTGGCAACACGGTCTTGGACTATCTCGCGAGGTGGATGCAAAATACCGTGAACAAGACAGCGCTCGAGCGAAGAGTAGCCAACACCGAATGGCAGAAGAGGTTTCGGGAGCAACAGAAAGAGAACATAAGGGACATCCACCTGTTGAGTGATGACCAAGTCCCCCCGAATCTCGACGCCCTGCCCGAAGTTACCGGAAATCGCCATGTTGATATTGCGCTGCATTGTTGCAGTCCACCCGGCCAAACTCACCATCCAGGCGAGAATTTCTGAGGCCAAGACCGTGGATATGGAGTCTCTATCCAAAGCTAACTTCAAAGCTGTTATTGGCGTTCTACACTCTACACCCCGGAAGGAGGAACCTGACACCAAGTTGGCTCACATTCGGAGGACGATTACTCATGTCGACAGGTTCCTTTCAGGCAACGAAATCAACGATTTCATCAGAAGCCAGGAGGAGTCTGAAATCGTCACTGAGTTTCGGCTTGCAAACCCTGACAAAGAAGCAGAGCTGGTAAAGCTCAGCCGTCAGCAGTACACTTTGGAGCACATGCTATCGCCACTTCATCCAGAACCGTCCAAAGAAGGGGTGCAGACCCTTTGCCAGACATTTGGGATTGCTGAGTGGCCTGACCTCAGGCTATATCCTGAGCGCGAGGATGTCCAGTCCCTCAAGTCACACCAAGTGGAAGGTAAGTTCTCTTTGCCTTGATGTGTCACTATCACTGACGTACCAAAGTGTCCCAGATGCTGTCAGCACCGTTCAACGTAGAGAGACTTTCTGGCGACATACCTTCATTTCGAACGACATGGGGATGGGGAAAACTAAATTATATTATAGCGTCAACGCCACCAGGAAGAACTTTATAACATGGAAATGGAGACTCAAGGCGAATCGGATATCAGGTTCTACCCATCCCTTATTCTTACACTGGTCAATTCAATCTGTCAGACCTGGAAAGAGGGCCATGAGAACTTCAAAAACCCCAAGATCATCGCCTACTACAGCACGCCCAGCGTGTCCCCGGAGGAGAAGATGAATCTGACATACTCAACAGAATGGTCGCGTCGTTGTCATCTCAACCTACCCAACATGGTCCAGCCGCGCGGTTCTGAAGCGAGAGCGACTATTTGTCTTCAAGGCTGGCAAAGTCCCCGAATTGGTCATGAAACAACGAACGAAGACTAGATACAGTTCTGAAACACAGGAAGAGGATGTCGAGGATGTCGAGGATAAGCTGGAGGAGGAGGCGACCATCAAGAACTACACCACCAACGAGCTTAACATGGACGATATCAAGTTTATCGCCCGAAACGAAACCGAGGCGCTGAAAAGGCTGACGGCAATCTCATCAAGTACCTGTCCAAAGCTAAAGCCTTCTCGAACGCAACTTTTAAGTTTATTGTCGCTGATGAAGCTCACAATGCCAAAAAGCTCAATGGCATCATTTATAACCACATGTTGCGCCTTCTCAATTGGAAAAGGTTGCTCTGGGTGTCCAGAACACCGATGCTCAGTTTCCTCAAAGACCTATTGTCGCCTCTCTCTCTCTCATGTAGGCAACTTATGGCATCGAACTTGACGTCGACCTTCAATCAATTGGCTATGTGCCAGGGTTGTACGATGAGAGGTATGATCCTTATGCAGAGGACACCGAATGAGGCATTGAGAAGAACACAACTCATCGGATTTTCACTAAAGCTTCTTGTCAGAGTTTCCCCAGTTTGCCCAACTTGAGGAAGTTTTCAAGAAGTCCAACGGCAGCTATCGCCTTTGGATGATTAACCCTATCATCTTCCGCACCACTGGTGATACTCTTAACTGGGGACAAATGCTGGCCATCTTGTTGTGCAACCAATTTCAAGAAGCTTCAAGTTCGCCGTACCAAGAGGACACCACGTGTGTGAGGCGCGTGANNTGGGGACTATCAACTCAAAATAACTCTCGTATCAAAGCCAATCCGGGCAGTATACCGGCTAACCAACACAATTGCAAGAGGACACCACTGCAATGGCCGGATGGAAAAGTGTCCTACCCTGCTCAGGATCTGCTTCCGTCGATGATCGTACTTGAAGAAGTATCACACGACGAAACGAAAGAGGTTGATGACGCGGTTCGATTCGATGGGACAGATCCAAGCACAGAAGCTGTTCAATCAGAAGAAGGATCCCAAGATTGAAGATATACATAGAAGTGGCAACTCTCAGGCTATCAATGGTCAAGTCAAGGATCCTTCTCCAGAGCTGAACTTTGGAGAGCACAGAAAAGGCGTCCTTACTTCATTTGATTGGCGTAACTACAAGATCATGTACCCAGATAACCCGGTCATATTTGGGCAGGAAGATGCTGTCAACAAGCGCATCAAGGACTTAGGAGATCCTAACACGGTGCGGACAAATTCGCAGATGGAACGAGAGAACAAGAAGCAGGCGGCGAGATCGACACCGGTGTCAGGAGTCGATGAGGTTGAAGAACTTCTTCGCAACGACATCAAGGGTGGGCTCAGATTTTTCTTTCATCGGACAAACAGCGACGCATCCTTTCTTCCACCAGGCGGCCCTAGCTCTTATATCCACTGGCTCTGCTACATGGGTACTGGTGTTAACATGCATACCTGCTGTTACCGGGGCATTCTTATGCACTGGCTTATGAAAGCCAAAGGCATGCTTCAAACTATTTATTGCCTTATCCGAATCAACCACCCCAAGACTGTCGAGTTCCACCTGTTGAAGTTGAAGAACAGTTACTACGACAACATCGAACGCATTTGCGTCGCGAAGTGGGTAATCAGCTGCCTGCAGAAGTGATGCTTCCTGACTAGATTGATGCGATACGCGAGATTTGTATCAAGACATCTTGGCATCAGCCTTTCAACCGCTATGCCTGGGTTGTTGAGCGAGATGTCAGCGGGTACGATATGGAGTATCACTCAGACTATACGATCAGTCTTGGACACGTTTCCTCCGTCGTTGCCAAGTTGCTGCTGGATAATCCTAAAAATCAGATTCAGGATCGTGGACAGAGAACGTTGACTGGATCGTCGATGGCTGCCGCGAGCTCACGTGTACCTTTGAATCTCCGGACGAGATCGAGGCCCAGGAATACGAGGAATTAGAGCAGGCCGAGATCAAGGCTTTCTTTTCTGATGCAGCTAGGCCTGGGACGCCTGACAGGGGCATGAGGCGCAAGCGAGCGGCGATGGCCGCGACGAAGGTACTATCAAGAAGCAGGACACTGGTACTTATGACTAGAAGGACTACAGACAGAGGCAGATGGAAAATAATGAAATTTTGCTTCAGGGCCTTGATAGTTAAATGACTGTTTATCGCAAGCCATGCATGAAAAAGCTTGCCCGCCTTTTGTGATAATGATCTGGATATATATCTTGTTGAGATAACTAGCGGGTTTTGACTCTCAATTACCGCTTCTCACAACCACGAGTGGCCGGGTATCTCCCTCTATCCTGACAGCAGTTTCTACCTCCTGCCCTAACAAGTATTAAGCTTACAAGCTTGAACTATTTGATTCCTTACCCTGCTCTAGAGAACCTGTCGCTTGCCAACTTCGAACGGCTGACATGTTCTCTCCTGAGTCCTTCAACCCCTCGTCTACAGACGGATGGAGGCGGCTGACAAAACATAATCCCCTCCACTAACATCATGTTCGGCGAAATCAAGAATTACAAATCAATAGAGGATCCACAATAATTTCTGACGCATCTCTTTTGGCTACTCTACTTCAGGAAGATCGAGTCATCGCAATGTAGTCACGCGCACTCACCCTTGCAGGAGTCCGTGAGCATCTGAAGCTTATATATAAGAGCCTCAATTTTCTAATAATACCGCGACCAAGAAGTGTTCCAAGAGACATAGACCACCAACACCCTGAAGCCGAGTCCTCTAAGATTTTCAGACTCGAGTATATCAGCATGTACGACCTTGTCGTAGTTGGTCATGGCATTGCCGGCCTCGCCGCTGCAGTATCAGCTGCAGAATCCTCGCCCTCGGCGCAGATAGCCGTGCTAGAGCATGCACCAGAGCATGCGAGCGGTGGAAACTCACGCTGGAGCCCTGCCAACATGCGAATGCCATCTGTCAATGAGGTATTACCAGGCTTCGTGGACGACATGGTGGCTGCAAGCGGAAGTGGTGGCGACCGCGCGTATTTCGAAAGGCTGGCTAGCCAGGCCCCTGAAGCCCTCCAATGGCTCGAAAAGCAGGGGGTGCAGTTTCACGCCATGGACTATTTCTTGAAATCTTGGCCTAACAGGATCCAGCCTGTTGGCAAAGGTGCTGCCATTGTCGAAGCCCTTAAGCAATCAGCCAAATCGAAAGGCGTCCAACTGGTGTATAATTGCCGTGCCCAGCGACTTCATCTTGGCCAAGGACAGGCTATGATTGAGGCAGCTGATGGGCGACGAATCATTGCCCGGTCTGTTGTGCTCGCCAGTGGTGGGTTTCAAGGCAGTCCAGACATGCTGCGTACTCATCTTGGTCCTGGTGCGGAGACGTTGAGACCGATATCACCTGGGACGGCCTGGAACGCCGGCGACGGCATCCAGATGGCGCTGGCCAACGGAGCCAAGGCCTCTGGCGATTGGAACGGAATGCACAGCGAAATAATCGACCCACGGAGCAGTCAGCCAGCGCCACTGGTCCTCAGTTACCCGTACGGGGTTGTAGTGAATCAGGACGGAAAGCGGTTCGTAGATGAAGGTGCTGGACTCGTGCATGACACGTGGGAGCATCTTTCCAGAACCATACATTTTGAAACACCGGGCCGCTTAGCCTGGGCAATTTGTGATTCCAGATTCTTTCAATTGGAGGACCATGAGGCAGCTATCCGCTCCGATATGCCGCCGGTGACAGCGGACACGATTTCTGGTCTGGCGGCACAGATGGGGATGCCGGAACAAGCGCTTCTGAACACAATCTCAAACTACAATGCGGCCTGTGACGCAAACATGTCTGGCTTTACGGCGGGCCGGCTTGATAATCTCGCCACTACCTCAGGCTTGCAACCATCGAAATCGAACTGGGCTAGGCCGCTCGACGCTCCGCCGTTTACCGCATTCCCCTTAGCCGCGGCCATTGTCTACACTTTCGGCGGCATTGCGACTGATGTGGAAGCGCGCGTTCTTGGCCAGAGAGGCATCATTCCTAATCTATATGCTGCAGGTGAGATTACTGGCCATTTCTACGACAAGGCTCCAAATGCAGTGGCCGTTATGCGGGCAGTCGTCTTTGGACGTATTGCTGGCCTCAATGCCATAAGTTCCCATTAGACAGAGAGAAGTGTACCGTTGGGTTAGTAGGGTTGAAGGGTTAAAGGGTTAGGTATTGGCTATCTAAGCTATTCTGCTCATGTTATTTTACAGTGGTAGTTTTTAAGTTACGAGAAATAAGAGATAATACTTTGATAGCAATACACACTGGTCTGTGCCCGTGGAGAGGCGTCAAAGACCTAGCCGCTAGGCGCCGGGCCTTTTTGCGGGAAAAGAGACACCCCAGCTCTAGTCTGCCAGTACCGTTTAGCAGAGTCGTCGCGAGCGCCGTGACATAGCTATGGTTGGCAAGTGTTGATATTGATTACACTTCCGCTACTGCATCTCTACAAGTAGAGGGAAAGTAATCATGTAATCACCTCTACAAGTAGAGAGGCAAGTATGTCTCTACTTGTAGAAGCCTGCATAATTACTTGCCTCTATTTGCACAAGCTTATGTGATTACTTACCTCTCTACTAGTAGGGAGGCTTACATGATGACTTGTCTCTACTAGTAACGTAGCACAATCAGAATCCTGTCAGGGATATCACACTGCAAAGGAATCCCCCTGGACGTCGTCGCACCTCCGCTACTAGTAGCTGGTTGAATCTCTGTAAGCCGTGATCTTTGAACAAGAGGGTTCAAGAACGATCGAGAGGTTGGCTTCAGTAATGGCAGAAAACGGGTTATACGTGTTGCTGAGCATGACCCTTTACTGCCCGATTAGCTGCTACTCTGATAGTAACGCTAACTAAACAGCTTACAAGACAATCAGATTTTTCCATTCTGACAATACCGTCTTGACCAGAAGTGTTGTACGTCCAGGGTCTTGAAATGTTTAGAAGCTGGCATCCATAGCGATACCATACGGTACGAAAGGCGCCAATTAGGACAAACTCTCAGGTGTCCAGCCGACTCCATTAACCTCCATTCAGCACACCTCAGTTTATTTGGTGTTACATCACAAGCATACTGACCAAGCCGTGGCACTCAAAGAGATAGGTACGCTCCAACTACGGTAGTAGAAAGCCGTTCACAGGGACCCACCGCAAGGCAGACTCGAATTGTCTGGGAAGTGACCACTGCAAGAGTCATGGGTTTGAGAGATCCATCCTGCGAAGGATGCTACTGTTTGTTCGCACACTTGCAAGTCAATGCGTTCCTCTCATCACCCTTGATGATAATGATCTGAACATAAGTCTTATTAAAATAACTACTCCTGGAGTCGCAGTAAGTGTCGGATAAATAGTCAGGCCTCTGTTGACGTTTCAGACTTCTCCTGTACTGCCTCCGGCTCATGTTCTCCTTTGATCTGCAAGGGCTGCCCTATGATGGCCTCAAAATTCTGGTAGTCATGTTAGAGAATGCACAAGACTCTTGTTTGATCTTGGGGTTGACTTACAGGGCCTTCAAAGGTCTTGCCATAGACCATCCAGTACAGGGCAAGAAGTAGGTAGAAAACGCCGACGACAGCGGAGACGTAGTCTATCCAGGTTAGTAAGCTTCTAGCTACTCAAGGCAGACATACTTACTCATCGTATTAGCTGACACGGGGAGGGCAGTCGGAAAACAGAAGAACTGTGAGGAGTCAGAGAAGAGTTGGACAAAGTCAAGGTATCTTGTACTTACGATGGTGATGACAACGACAAAGACGCTTGCAATGACATTGACAGCAGCGCCAGTCCTCAAGCCCATCCTCGCCGGTGTCTTTCTTGTCTGGTACTCCTTGAGAATACTTCTTCCTCTTACCAACAAGGCAATGACAGGGCCAGCATAAGAGACATTGAGGAAAATAGTGCACGAAGCAATGTAAGCACTGAAAGCCACAGCAGGACCAAGGTACAAGAGTCCAAAGAGGACATTAAAGATGAAACACAATGTGATTGTGCGGACAGGGACATCGAGCTTCGGTTCAATGTGTGCGAAGTAGTTGTGGCAGATGATACCTTTGTCTCTGGCCATGGCGTAGAGAAGACGACTTGCGCTGGTGATACTGGCTGATGTGCCGTTGATGAAGCAGACGCTTAACATCAGGGCCAAGATGGTTGCTGCGGCGCGACTCTTTGTGCTTTGAAGGAAGAGTTCGACGATGGGCATGCCTGTGTTAGAGGCGAGGATTGTTGCGGGGTCGGTGAGGCAGAAGAGGATGACGAGGATAAAGAGGAAGCCACTTGACAGGTTAGCAAGGGGGTATACGGCTGCAAGGATGGAATGACTTACGTGACACCACCAATGACTATAGCCAGCATCATAGCTCGCGGTGCATCCCTTGAAGGGTTGGGCATCTCTTCAGTCAGATGCAAGACGACATCAAACCCAATAAGCGACAGGGCAGACTGGAGTAGACCAAGGATCCAAGCGACACCATCTGACCAACCAGTCTCATTGCTAAACTCTGTAAAGACTTGACGGGCATCTGTCTTTGGTGACATGGAAAGGAGGATGATACTCATAATAACGACCGAGAGGACGGACCAATACACTATCAAATGGTCAGTGGTAGGGACTAGGCTTTCAAGAGAGCACGTACGGGCCATGTCATTCCAACGACCGAGGATCTTGTTGCCCCAGACGTTGCCGACGGTTCCGAATGTAAGGATGGCGAGAAAGAAGAGATATGTCTTCCATTGTGTGGCCTCGTATGCGTTATTCGAAGCGACGACGGCTGCGGCGGAGACCAGTTGAGCTAGGCCGTCCCAGTTAGCAATTGGCTCACTGACGACCATGGGGGTATCTTACCAGCAAAGAAGGCTTGAGTTGTGACAATAGTCAACCAACCGGCAATGTTGGTCCATCCAACAAAGAAACTCTATCAGGTGTCAGTCTTTGTTCGTGGGTTAACGAGTTCAACGTACCATGGGCTTTTTCCACTTTGGTGTACAAAGAGCGTACATGAAGTGATACTGTCCACCTGCAGGCAATTAGCCATTGTTCCAGGAACATACTCGAGTCCTCTTACCAGCAGTTGGCCAAAGAGCAGCCATTTCTCCCAGACTAGCGGCAAGAGCCAAATTACAAAGAACACAAACGATAAAACCATAAATAAACGACACCGAGCCCCCAGAAGGAAGAATATACGCCACGGTACCAGCGAGTGCAATCCATGTACTGACGAGGGGTTAGCCATTGCCAAGAACAAAAACAGGGTATGACGAACTTGAGAATGGCAAAGGCCATAGCAACCATAGTCAAAGTCGAGAGACGCTGCTGCAAAGCGCCCTCCTGCGTTGAAGAAGTCATCTTGGGTTGTTTATCGAAATTCTGCTATGATGAAGTAGTTTTCTCGTTGGAGTTCCAGGAGGAGAAAACGTTTGACTCATATACTCGTTGCCAAAGGTCACACGGCCGAGCCACTTGCGTTGATAAGACCTATCGGGGAAAGGGGGCCACCATCGCACAAATCTCCAACAGCACGTCAATCTACACTGCCCTCGTTGACATGTTATCATACCAGACAGTTCCCAATCTGCCGAGATATCCTGATAAGCCAAGCAATTACCCCAGGTTTTGCGATATCAGGGCATCTCCACTGAATATACCGAATGCGGCAGATTTACGAGAGGAATGATCCACGTCATTGGGGCAAGGAATTGAGCTTGCTAGTGCCAACCTTGATGCTGGGTCCTAGCAGATTGCGGGGGAGATCTAGATTGTCAGGGTCTCTCGCGAAATTACCGGATGCGGTAATTCGCGTCAGAGATAGCTGATATCGCGATGGGGCGAGATCTTCGTATCGTGAGGTTTTTGGACTAGATGGAGGCTTCTCGTTATCTTCTCGAGAAATTTCCGTTTGAGGAAATGCGGACTTGGGGCGAGGATGAGAACACGGACCGAGGATAAAATGAGTAGCCGTCCTCGACGATACTTCTGGTTGATTCTGCCTATCATTCTTGTTTCGTCTGCACAAGCGTCTTGATCAATTGACTCGAGTGACGCGTGATTCAGCCTTTGTTATCAAGCTTGACCAAATACCTTCACAATGTCTTCTCGAGATGGCTTCTCATGGACTGAGTCCCAAGGACTCAAGGCTGGTGTTCCATGCATTGGAGCTATCAACCCTCCTACCAACCTCTCAGACAAGAACACAAAGTTTGATGTGATTGTTGTTGGTGCGGGTTACTGTGGTCTGACTGCAGCTCGTGATGCAGCCGTTGCTGGTGAGTCTCAATACCTTCTAATCTCATGAGACATTACTAACAAACACAAGGCCTCAAAGTGTTGCTCATTGAAGCTCGGGATCGCATTGGAGGCCGATCATGGAGCTCAAACATCGAGGGCTATCCTTATGAGATGGGCGGTACCTGGGTATACTGGGGACAACCCAATGTCTGGCGTGAGATCTCAAGATACGGCATGCAAGATGAACTCGAGATCTCATATGACTTCTCAAGAGGCGTCAACAAGTATCTTCTTGTGACACCTGAGGGCACTCAAAAGTTCACTCACGAAGAAGAAGTAAGTCCGAGTGTGTGCATAATCAGTCAAGAACCCAGACTAACGAACTCAGGATCAACTCATGCAAAGTGGTCTTGAGAAGCTTGTCAACATCGACGGTCAAGCTGGTCGAGAAGCATTAGTCTTTCCACACAGCACAAATCTCGGTCCTACAGCTGCCAAATACGACCGCATGTCCATCGCAGACCGTCTCGCCGAGATCCAAAACGATCTCACCCCCAACGAGCGTATATGCCTAGAAGCCTTTGTTCTTCTATGCAGCGGCGGCACCCTTGAGACCACTAGCTTCTACGAGTTCTTGCACTGGTGGGCTCTCAGCGGCTATACATACCAAGGCTGCATTGAATATCTCGTCAAGTACAAGTTCAAGGGCGGCCAGTCCAGCTTCTCTATTCGTTTCTTCAAGGAGGCTTTGGCTAGTGGAAACTTGACGTACTCTTTTAGCACGCCGGTTGCTTCTGTGAAGAGCGGCCCTGCTGGTGTTGAGGTTTCTGCGAGAAGTGGCCAGAAGTTCAGAGCTTTGAAGATGATTAGCGCTATGCCGCTTAACATCCTTAACGATGTGCATTTCGATCCTCCTCTGATGCCTGGGAAGAAGGCAGCGGCGGATATTGGTCATGTCAACCAGTGCACCAAAGTTCATGCTGAGGTCTCTGATCGAGATCTTCGCTCGATGACTAGTATCAGCTATCCTGAGAACAAGCTCTCATATGGTTTCGGAGATGGTACTACCCCTGCTGGTAACACACACATCGTGGCCTTTGGTGGTCAGCACAACCACTTCCATCCCGAGGAAGATATTGAAAAGACCAAAGCTGCGTTCCAGGGCTTTGCTCCGATGGATATCAAGCGCTTGGTCTTTCACAACTGGTCCAAGGATGAGTTTGCAAAGGGAGCTTGGTAAGCCAACCCATTCTTTCGATATGCCAACGCTAACAGTTATAGGTTCTTCTCTCGACCTGGTCTGCTGACCGATCATCTTGGTGACATGCGAGCCACGCAGGGCAACATCATCTTTGCCTGCTCTGATTGGGCTCTTGGGTGGCGCAGTTTTATTGATGGAGCCATCGAAGAAGGAACACGAGCTGCCATGGCTGTTCGTTCGAGCCTTTCCGAACGAAGCCATCTGTAGTTAGAGCAAAAGGATTATTATAATTCGCGTAGACTGTACGTAAAAGTTGAGGCGGGCATTCCTCTCTTCTGTTATATCATTAGATGCATTATGCATAGATTCGGATTTATATAGGTATTAGCGTGTTAGCCTCTTAATTCCTCATAGTCAGTCAGTGTTGAAGAGCGCCAGGCCAGGAATACACAACGATTTGGAGAAAAGCCGGAAGTAGTTTAAGAATTCTTTTCCATAGGAAGGTGATGCTAGCTTCACATTGCAAAACGTGATAACCAATGAGCACCTTGGTGCATGGTCGTTGCTCAAATGTGCTTCGTTTAAATAAGTTCATCGGCTCGCAGCAGCTCCCCGCAGCCGTTATATACCACCATTTGCCCAATCTGAGCCTTCCTATCCTCCTCCTCCCAGGCTTTCCTTCGATCATCTCTCCAACTCTGTATCTGATGCTTCCTCTCTCTCGATATCCCCAGTCCGTACATGGGATCGCAAATACTAAAACCTACCTCTCGCCAGGTTCCATTGCCAAACCGACAGATAGCGACATTCATGTCTACTATATTGGTGGTAAACTCTGGTAAGTGTTAGCTTTGCACAGTTTTATCGGGGATCAGGGCGGGGTGGACTTACTACCGGGCAGCCTGCTCCCCGCAAGGTTGGGCGTGAACAAGAACTCGTATAGCTTAGGACTAAGATTTTCTTTAGGCGGAAACATTATGTTGGCATCATAGCGCTTCGTAGTAGTACTGATCTCTTCGCGCAGGTAGGTTTCCACGAATCGGTGGTGCCACAGCCTAGATAGAAGTGGCTTGTAAAATAGTGGTGTTGTTTGCCGGTGCTCGTAGGTTGGCCTCGGACAAAGCTCCAGAATCTCTGTGCTGATATTGACGAGATCTTGAATCTGTCTGAGGTTCTCTTCCCAGTCATCAAACTTCCGCCGAAACAGCTTAGACTTGCCCCCACGAACATAATCTTCCAGGAGTTCCACAAGTTGATCCATGTTCTGACGCCTTTTCAAGCGACGTCGCATTCTCGCAACCATCAAAGCCAAGGGTATGAGCTCATCGTTATAGAATATCTCTCGGATGTAGGAAATGTTGTGTCTGAGGAGCTTGTCTCGGTTTTCTTGGTAGCAAGCTCGTACTGACGGAGAAGCCCCGACGAGAGATGCTGCATCGCTCAGTGAGTCGAGTTGCTCGAATATTTGGAACTTGATCTCCGCAGGAAGCTTCACAAAGCAATCCATTTTCTCCAATTGGATTCCAGTGTCCTTTCGAAGGTAGAAGGCCAGAAAGCTTAAAGCCAATGATGTGGCGGTACCAAGAAGAAAGAGGGGGGAATCGCTCGAGGTGCGGATATTTATATAAATATAGGCGATGAACGGGGTTTGTTGAAGATTGAACAATGGCCTTGCCGTCTTGCTCGCGGTCTGAGGCTTGTTCAGCAGGACTTGAGTAGTTGTGCCTCAGATAAATAGATTACAGGGAGTGTCAAAGCAGGAAGAACAGTTTCTTTTATAGAAGCATTTACTGGCGTAAGGTTAGGGTTTTAAAAGAAGCTTCAGCCCCCAGGCCACAAAGGGAACTATGGATGACGGCGGCCTATAAGGTTAAGCTTTAGGCTGCCACAAAGGTAAAGGACACCAATAGAAGCATTTACAAAATGGTTTGCCAAGCAAAAGTTAAACTGATGATACTTGCTAATAGAAAGTCAATATGCCGTAGACCTTTGCGATAGGGGGCAGCCTGTTTGGCTATGAAGCATAATCGATAAAGACATCTTGTTGACAGAGCTATGGCTCAGCATTCGAATCAGCGTGCCGATACTCTTGTTAAATCAAGTTCTTACAGCCACGCTTATAAGTCTACATGATTTTAGCAATGCAATTACACGCTTCTACTCTCAGCTTAGCATTTCAGTCTTCTTTAGTTTGTGCAAAGGCTGCCAATGTCTCATCAAAATAACTCAAGATGACGGGCAAACATTGAGGCTTTTTTTATATAAACTCTCGAGCTTCATAAGTACATACACTTGAATAATTTTTAAGGCTCTGATTTGCTATAAGTACCCAGTAGTTTAAAGAAAGTTTCTTCCTTCTTATGCTTTATTTTCATGCATCTCGGATTACTTGATATTTAAGACTTCGCCTTACTAACTCTCTTTTATCCACACTCCTAAAACTATCTTGTGTTGATTATCATTATAGAGTGGCTATCATGAAACTGAAGGGAAGCCTGGCCTTCTGTGCTTCAAAATCTCTCTAGCTCTAACCTCGCCTAGCGTTACTGTCAACTCAAACTGAGAGAGCTGTATATGCTTTCTCGCTTGGTAGCAGATCGAGTAGACATCCTCATCCCAGCCTTCGCTTGCAACTGCAATTTCTCCGTGGTGATTTTAAAAAACATATCGAGGATACATGCTTTCTGTGCAATTTTTCCAAGTTGTTTCAAGTAGAGGACAAGAGGAGAACCCTGAAGACAGACGTGGTCCAGAAACAGCTTGGTATCGTACTTTTGTCTTGATTTAAACCGGCATTCTCGCAGTCGCTGCATGACGAATTCCGGAGTCCCCCCTTGGCGTATGATGTCGTCCACTTGGTTGCGCTCCCGTCGTCTATCCCCTACATAGTTGATTTGCCAGTCGACGGACTCGAGGATCCCATCGAGTATATCTTTAATCAAACATAGCATGTTGAGGCGTGCCATGCGACGACCGTCGGTTGATGGCATGAGCTTGTAGAGATGAGATTCGAGTTCCTTGACGTGTTCGTTTTCCGCGAAGAGCTTATCTTCCCGGTGACATCCTAGTTGGCAATAAAGGTCGTAACGGAGGAAGTGATTGATGACAGTGCTCCGATCCGAACATGGAAGATCATAGTTTCGCCGCGGTGTCACGGTCCGCCAATAATGCAATTTCCAGATGTAGACACGTGATTCATGCCAGATGATGTCAAATTCCCGGTTCATGCTGATTAGGGCTGCAATGCAGCCCAGGTCTTCTTTCCAGCGCTCTCCAGGCACTGAGTTTTCGAAGCGAGAGAAAGCATCGAGGTAAGGTCTGATACGTTGCTCGATCTGAAGGGACGTCAACCCCCGAGTCTGGGCACGTACCTTTCTAACTTGTAAGAGAATCACTGCCAACGGCACAAGTGCTTCATCTTCAAAGATCCTGTATATATCTTGGATATATGGCCGTACAATAGAAGCGCACTGGTTGGCGTGGAAATAACGTCTCGCGGTTGGGGAAGCCGAGATGAAAGATCGAACGTCCCGAAACAAGTCTTCGTTTGCCTGAATGTTGAGATTTTTCACGATGTTGATATGAATCTCAGGCGGGAGCCAGTTGAAGATGTCAGAAGGCATGGTTGAACAGAAGATGGGTTTTCCACGGGATGATTGAGGGGTAAGAGGGGGCGCTGCGGGCTTTATAAGAAATCAAGGTTTTCCATGATATCATTATAGAGAAAGACAAAGCGCCGATAAGATCTTTCGAACAAGGTTTTGGCTTGTGATTGGATCATGAGACGAGAGAAAGTGAAAGTCGGGGACCGTGATGGCTGCCTGGACTCGGTGCCTAAACACTCAAAACTCTATACAAAGTTCAGTTTTCACGTGCGGCCAGTTGTTTCGCATCTCACGACTCTCACAGCAATTCATTTCCCAACAGATCATGATTTTCATTCGCTAATATTGGATATACACCACAAAGGCCTCAGCACATCTAGCTTAAGCTCTTGGCCAAGCCATCCTGAGCAGCCTTCTCCAGCCCCTCAACCGTCTCCTTAGGCAGCGACAGGAACGGCGAGTGAGAGCTATTGATGTGAAAGCTTCCGGCATTAGGACCCAATGTAGCAGCCAGATTCTCCTGAATAGCTAACGGAATAGCACGGTCTTCATCGCAGAAAATAAAGAAGCAGGGGACGTCGTGCCATGGCTCATACTCAACATTGTCGGTGTACACGCGACGAGATTGATGCTTCAACGCAGCGATGGCCTTGGTTTGGGTTTCAGGATCAACGTCGTGGTAGAACACATTCTCGGGGGTGTCAGCGTAGACATAATCTCCCTATTCGCCGTTAGAAAACCATTTCGATAAGCGACATAAAACTGACCTCGACTCGCATCCAAGGAAGATACTCTCCTCCAAGGGCCGCAAGAATACTAACTCCCTTTGGCATGACAAACGCACTCAGATAAACAAGCTGAATCACACCGCCCGTCTTGCCCTCCTGCACGCGCTGCTTCAAGCCCAAGCCCTTGACAGCCTCAGCACCGACAAGCCCGCCGTACGAGTGCACAACAACCATGACTTTCTTGCCCTCCTTAACCAACTTCTCAACAACAGCTCGTACAGCTGCGACATCATCGCTCAAACCCACGGTAGGGGGCTCTGCGCCGACGGAGGGGTAATCAACGGCCTCAGTCTCCCAGCCTTTAGCGTGGAGGTCTTTGCGCACGACATCGTAGCAATCAACTGTGTGCCACGCACCAGGAGCGAAGACGATAGTAGGGTTAGACATGATGACGTTCAAATAGACTGTAAGATAGCTAAGCTGTAGAGATATGGAGGGGAGGAGACGATAGAATAAGTAATGTCTCACAACTTAGTTGAGGGGTCCAGTTTCAGTTGAATCCACTCGTTTACAGGGTCCATATCGCGCGCAGGGTTCACGCTGCAGAACGCGAGTCAATTTTGATAAAGCAGTGGGTTTGGACTAGATTTGAATGGGGTTTAGTCGGGATATGGCATGCGTCAAACGCGGCTAACACTTCGCCGATCAGGGTTTCTCCTGGTCGAAAACAGCACAAAGTCCAGAGAGGACGATAGAGTTCAATCTGGATCGTGGTTGGTATGGACTAGTAAAGTCAAACGCGGGTTGACATGCCAACTGGGATTATCCTTCTTGAGGTATCAGAGCCTCATTGTGATGGGAGACACGGCCTAGATCCCACGAGCTGTTGTTTTGGAATTAACCTTGGAGGATTTGTTGTTAAATGTCAGGGCCATCTCGGTTGCTCTCAGAAGTACGGCTTGTCGCCAATGCTTTGACAGAGATTCACACCTCGTCACACTCGGCCTCATCCTTGTTACTTCCAACGCTGAGGTGTTGCGATGCATCTCCGATGTTTGGTTTTCCCTTGTTCGGGCTCCCAATTTATATGCTCACTAGTCCGGTAGAGATCTTATATATGTCTATGATCATTGCTGCAGCATAGACTTCCTCGGTCAGACGAACATCTTGGCCTGCATATAATTCTATCAATTTCGGGTAACATGCTGCGCTGACGCTCTTTCCAGCCTATCATCACACATGCTCATTCATGACAAAGATCAGTCAGCGACAATGTAAGCTTTGGATAATATGAACTGACATTACTCTCATTTACAGTCCAAATATAAATTACTAGCATTTCTACGGATGTTTAATATCCAAGATCC
Source organism: Fusarium tjaetaba (assembly GCF_013396195.1). Classification (NCBI taxonomy): domain Eukaryota; kingdom Fungi; phylum Ascomycota; class Sordariomycetes; order Hypocreales; family Nectriaceae; genus Fusarium; species Fusarium tjaetaba. The sequence goes on along the minus strand of NW_023501263.1, from coordinate 93,957 downwards.
AGTAAAGTTCCACTTCCGTTAGCCTCGTATATCCCTTGCAAGCTCCCCGTCAACGGTTCATCGCTATCTTCTTCCAAACAAGCTAAGCTAGTTTGCCCCGTCGTACCAGCACAATGGCCAGTCAACAAGCCCCCAGCCAATCCAATTCAATCACCGAGTATAGAGCGTTATACAAAACATATCTCGAACATTGCAACGCTCATGACTTTGAAGCAATGCGCTCATTCTACGCATCTCCCCTCATCGTCAACGACAAGCCCATAACCCCCGAAGAAGCAACATCTTCCTTCCAACCGATGATCGATGCATTTCCAGATTGGCACTGGCATCTACGAAACCTCACCATCGAAGGCGACTATCTCTCGCTTCTCTTCAAAGTGACGGGCACTCACAAGGGTGACTTTCAAAGCTACAAAGCCACCGGCCGCAAGATTGAGACGAGCCAGTTCACACTGTACCACGTCGTCGATGGAAAGTTCGCCCAGGTCTGGGACCTGGTTGATTTCGAGACCTTGATTTCGCAGATCAAATAGAGGAAATATAATGGCAGATCAATGACATTCTTTTGTTTCAGTCTTGACCGGGAATTTTGGTGAATTAAGGAGGTGAACGCCAAACCAGGCTTAGAAAGAACGCTGGAGAATAATCCGAACCTTGCTCCTTGTTCGCCTAACAAGGATTGCGTGTCTTGCGTGTTCCAGTGACGATACCACGCTGCTGGGTATTAAGGTGCCGAAATCCCGGGTGAAATGTTTCATCTGATTCAAACATCAAACTCAACCTGCCGTCCGTCGAGCTCAACCCGCATAATTGTAAAAGCAATAATCCATTGTTGAATTATTGATGTGACTGCTCAGAATAAGGTCAAAGAGCTAATAGGAGACCAGTTAAAACCCGTTGATTTCCGACAGAACAGACTCTGGGCCCAGCCGAGACTGATCAGCACACGGGGCACTGGTTCCGCCCGCCGTCAAAGCACTAGACAGGGCTCATTAGGTGCATTTTTTTTAAGATGATAAGGCTGTAGACCCTAAGACGTCGACTGTTCTTTACGCGGTGCCGCATTTTAATGGGCCACGGCCCACGTCTAGTCCAGTCTTTCAAAATAGGTATCGATCCATATTAAAGCCGAGGGTGCAACGTCGACTCCTCTGACTCGATACGTATATTTGCTTCTTTTCTTCTCTTTTTTGCTTCTTCGATCTTCATTCTCGCAGGTTTAGATTGGGCAACAATAGGGGGACTCGTCGGGCTTGACTCGACGGAAATTGACATCTGACAAGCGCTAAATGAGCCTCTGCGTGTCTGACTGGTCGATCCGCAAAGTTAGGGAGTCTTCCCCGGTGGCGTCGACACCTCGGGGATCCAGACCCCTACCTCGCAAGCTCGCTCGCGATGTCACCTCACCTCGCAACGCCCAGCTAGCGGTTAGTTAGTGAGAAACGGACGGGAACACTGGTGAAGAAAAAAAATATCCGGGGCTGATTCAAGATTCGAAACTAAGTTTAAAGCCCGCTTGTGTTCTGGAATGCTTTTCATACTGTGGTGCCCTCATTACTTCATCCCCTCCCTCATGTGAACTCAGTCTCTCCCTTCAGCATCATCATTTTTTTTTGCCCTTGCAGTTATGGCCTCGTTGTATGGCCGTGATGACAACGCCGATCGGAGCAACGAGCTCAATGCCACGACGACAATTGTTCTCGTGCTGTCCGCTGTGTTTGTCGCTTTACGCTTCTGGGCGCGATATGTGAGGATTGGATATGGGACTGATGACTGGTTGACGCTGGTAGCCCTGGTGGGTTCAATTGGACGCCAAGAGTTGTACAATTCTGACAATGAGTTAGGTCTTTGTTTTCATCACAGGAGGTCTCAATTATGGCAGTAAGTATTACCAATAGGTTCTGTATTGTCGCTAACGGTTGGTAGTGATTGCGCATGGTCTCGGAAAGCATGCAGGGCGCGTGTCAGAAGAAGATCTAATAATATTCTTCAAGATCCTCCTAGCCTTCGAATGCATCTACGTCACAGCAGTGATGCTCATCAAACTCGCCCTCCTATCGATGTACCTACGCATCTTCCCATCGCGAAACTTCCGACTAGCCTCGGCCATCATCGCTGCTGTTGTAATTGGCTGGTGGATTGCGATTTGCGCCGTGTGCATCTTCCAGTGCCATCCGATCAAAAAGGCTTGGATGCCGTGGCTTGATTATGGGACTTGCATCAACCTCAAGGCGTCATTTATTGGCAATGCGATTCCGAATATCGCGACGGATATTGCCATTCTGTGTTTGCCTGTCGGGCCAATTTTGAAGTTGCAGGTCAATATGGCGCAGAAGCTGTCGCTGTTGGTTATCTTTTTGCTCGGCAGTTTGTAAGTCCTCATCCACCAGCTTGTGAGGCCTTGGTATTGACTGTTTAGTGTCTTGTTTGCCAGTATCTACCGATTCACAACCATCATGCAATTCGACCCCATCGACACAACATGTAAGTAGCTCAGCGACACACCCACATCACTTGACTGACATTCATAGGGACCCTCGCTACAGCTTGCACCTGGTGTGTCGTCGAAGTAGCCTGCGGAACCATCGCCCTCTGCCTCCCCACCCTCCGACCACTAATGCTCATGATCTCATCCAAGTTCGAAAGCGTCACATCCAGAAAAGACGCAGTTGCTCGCACAGGCAAGCAAACAGAACTTGTCACGATTGGAGGGACAGGTGGAAAGTCGGGGCATTTTCATCGGATAGATGATGCATATGAACCCAACTCAAGTCAAAGGGGGCTTGCGACAAGTGATGGAAGCATACCGCATGGTGATCCTAGTGATAGAGGGTCGGGTGACGACGAAGTATCGTTACACCATGGCAAGATTGACCTTGGGCCCAGATAATTAATGCATGTACACTCAAATTGAAGTTGTATCATAGGAAAAGCTTAGCGAGCCTGGCATAATACCATTTGGATTGGATACGATACTTAAGCAACAACACCAACTGAAGCGCGACTTGCACTAACTCAGTAGCCCATATCAGCCAACATATCCAGATCCTTCTGCCAATCATCAGATTTATACGTCTTCCATTCCGACCACTTCTTCCACTGCTCTCCCGCAATCTTATCCGTCTTGTCCTCCTCTTCACCCTCATCCACCGTCAGCTTGCCCTTGTCAATCGGCGCGCCCGGCAGACGCACGCCCTGCACCCAGTTGAAGAAGTTATCCGGATCCCAGATCTTCTTGATCTTGCGCAGCTCCTCATAATTATCGCCAAAGTACGCACGCTCATGCACCGCCTCGGCCACATCGCGGTCCGGGAAGTTGACAAACGACGCCACGCCCGACACCGACAGCGGGCGCAGCGCCTGCTTGACCTTTGCGATGAAGCCGCGCATGTCACGCTCCATCCACTTGTCCGTCCACTCGACCGTCACGTACGTGTGGAACACGGCGCTGCGCCAGAAGAAGGCCGTGTCGGTCGGTTTCTTCTCTGCCGCTTTGCCTCCCGAGTGGATCCATGTGACCAAGAAGTTGACGTTCTCTCCGGTGAAGTTCTTGCGGAATTCCGCCATGAGCTCTCGGGTCGCTGCTGTGACCTTTTTGAGAATGGCGGGGTCCTTGTTTGTGAAGATGAAGGAGCTGTATAGCTCATACGACGCATTGGAAGGATAGGCTCGCTGCGTCTCTTCGAGCCACTGTCCGACGAGCGTCTCGTACAGGAACCGGGTGGATTTCTCGGGCAGCACGCGACGCTTGAGCTGTGTGCTGAGCTCCGTGTTCTTGATATACTTGTCAATGATGCCGTCATATTCCTCCTTGCTGCCGTCAAACGCGATCGTGAACCGCACGCCGCCCTTGTTAGACTGTCGAAGATCGCAGATCCAGGTGCTGTCGATAGTCAGGTTGTTCGGCCAGTCGGTCACATAGAACTCGTCCATAGTCTTCATGACGTCGTCCGTGAATCCGTTTTCGGGGAACCACTGATATCGCCCAGCAGTCACAATACCGCCTTGGCTGTTGAGCTGCTGAACTCTGAGCTTGAGGCTGACCATGACTCCAAAGTTGCCACCGCCGGCACCACGAAGGGCCCAGAAGAGTCTTGCCTCGTCGGATCCCGGAGGATCCCTCTCTGAGACCGTCACGAGGTCACCGTCGGCCGTCACCAGTGTTGCTTCGACAAGAGTATCGGACCCCATTCCGAAGCTTCGAGTGAATGGGCTAAGTCCGCTCCCGAGGATGAAGCCGCTTACACCAACGGTCGGACATCGGCCGCCATTAACGACGAAGCCATCGTGTCCGCCGTCGATAAGCTTCCCGTAGACGTGGCCCCACTGACAACCAGCGTCGAAAGTGACAGTCCGGGTGTTCATGTCGAGGTCTACCTTCTTCATGCTCCGAAGGTCCAACGAGATACCTTCCTCTGCAGTGGAATGGCCCGCATACGAATGGCCATTGCACTTGATCGTGACCTTGAGCTTCTTCGCCTTGGCTTCTCTGATGACAGCTTGAACATGGGCAGGAGTCTCTGGACGAGCCACAAATTCCGGTCGTGAGAAACGGAATATGAGGTTGGAAGTGGCTATGGCCTTGTCATACTCGGGCTGCCCACGTTCGAGGATGGGGACTTCCTGGGTCTTGAGAGCTTTGATAGAAGCTTCCATGATTGAGTTTATCCTTTCTTTTCCTTTGCAGAGATCAAAAGCTTGGGGTTGTTATGAGTACGAGCACGTCCAGAGGTCGAAACGGATGTCCGTCATTCGGATACTCGGTCCCTACGGATGAACCGCCCTGTGCAGTTAAGACAAAACTCTCAACCGGCTGACGCGGGGCATGGCGTTCGGGGGGAAGCCCACCCGTGTGTGATATATGCAAGGGAGTCCTTCTTCTGGTAATGATTGGTGATCGGCGCGGCCCGAGCCAAGCTCAATGTCAATTTTCCGGAACTGATCAGCGCATCAGCTGTCCCATTAGAGTGCCTGACGACAGCTGAATACCCTTTAGGTGCGTGCAATTGGTCGCTTCACGGCTCGATGATTGAGGTGGTGACCGTTTGGGTAATCCGACATGGTTTTGGCGTAGCTGAAAGCTGCGTGTGAATGGAGTCTTATCAGCTGCCTGAGCCTAATCTGGTGAAACCTGCATGCAAGTCTCGAGGTGGTGTCTAGGTTCAGTCTTGCAAGACCTGGAACTAGAGACGTCATCACAAATGAGACGCGAACCACCTGAAGAGGTATTGAGCCATTGGCAAATGGTATAAAAAGGGTGCAAATGTGCCCAACGAACTCGGGTCTTTCTCTCAAGCCGGTAGTGTCGAGACCAATTGGTGAGAAGATTGCAAGGTTGACCTCTTCCCTAACTCTGTTGAACAGCTTCTTCTCTTTGCAGTCGCAGCCATGTCCATCTTCCAGGATGCCCGCAACGGGACCCTTTCAAAATACAAAATCGACACTTATCTCAAAACAGACCCCAACATCCTTGAGTCCATAGATCCCTCCACCGGCAATACGCCTCTTGGGACTGCCGTCGTCGCTGGTATTCCCAACGTTGTGGAAAATCTCCTCAAGAAGGGCGCCAAGGCAGACGCACCATCCAGAGATGGAGAGACTCCCCTGCTCCTCGCCACTTGGATGACAACCAAGGAGCGCCCCAGGATCGTCCAGCTGCTTCTTGCCTCCACTCCCGCTGGTTCGGTTGACAGCACTACCGATGCCGCTGGGAACAAGACACCTCTCATGTTTGCCATTCAGAAGCGCGACATCCAGTCCATCCGGAACCTGCGCCGTGCCGGTGCTTCTCTGACCGTTAAGAACGCCGCTGGCACCACGGCTCAAGATGACGCTGTCGCTACCAAAGACATGGCTGTCGTTCGTGCCCTCGATCCCGACAAGGAGCGTGGCCTTTCTGGAATGGTCACCGACATGGTCCTCGCTTTCCTACTCTACATTGTGGCTTGGGTGAATGGTGCTCTCGAAGACGCCGTCCGTCGCGCATCAGGCCTTAGCGGCGAAGATAATCCTCAGATTGACGGTGTAAGTACCAAATGGCATCACGTTACCGACTGGTGATAACAAAGTTTTACAGAAAGTGAACAAAGGCCTCACCCCAAACAAGAACCAGTTCCAGAGAAATGTCGACAAGTATGTCAACGAGAATCCAGTCCTCAAGAATTTCTTCAAAGACCGTCCCGACTTCATCCAAGAAGTTGCCAAAAAGGCGGCGAATCTGGAGAAGGAAGATGAACCTCTTGGCGACAAAGATACTCTTCCAAAGACCATCAAGGTGTCGCTGCACCAGCAGGTGATTTACTGCGGCAAGTTCTCCCAGACCCAAGCTGTCAACACTCTCCTCGTGAAACTCAGCTGACCATGAAAACAGACGACAGCAGCTCCATGAAGCGCGAAGGTCGCTGGGCAAACCAGAAGGCACTCATCGGACGTATCGCCAAAATCACCACCAAGATCCTCCCCGACGGCGAAGGTGTCGCTTTGCGTTTCATCAACCAGGATATCGACAACTCGTCCAACCTTACTTTCGACCAAATCAGCAACATAATCCAACCTATGAGCTGGCAGCCTGACGGTGACACGGATATCGGCACCAACCTGAAGCGCAAGATCCTCGAGCCGCTCGTGTACGCCAAGATCGCCAACAAGACTTTTGATCGACCTCTGCTTGTATCCATCAGCACTGATGGTATGCCCGAGCCGGAGAACAAGCAGGAGCTTGCCAATGCCATTGTAGAGTGTGGTAACAAGCTGGAGGCTGCTAACCTGCCCCGTGGAAGTATGGCTTCCCCGACCTTGCAAGCCCTCTGTTGGGTTATTCTTGCTGACCGTGTATTGCCAGGTGTGAAATTCATGATTGGTCAGGTCGGAACAGCCAGCTCTGCCGAACAGTTCCTCGACAGTCTTCGAGAGAACCAGTCCATCAAGAATGTGACTTTCGTGACCTCAGGTAAAATCTCCCTTCTCCTCTGGTGGTTGCGACATCGACACTGACCTGTAGCAGAGAAACTAGACGAGAAATTCTCCGAGTTCAACGAAAACGAGGGCAAGCTCGATCGCTGGGTAAGTGTCCGCCCGTTAGACTGTGTCAATCGAACTAACACGCTCTCTTAGTTGATCGAGACTCTCTTTACGCCCCTCGCGGATGCCGACACTGGCAATTAATCATGTCATGATCACGGTGAGTAGTGGTGCTATGGGTTTGTTGTGTCCTATGAAGGTCTTTCAGACCCTACAAACTGCTTTAGCCGAGACTTGAACGGGCTTGGACGGCACGGGTTAGGTAATGATATTAATAGTTATGCCGAGCGTTTTGCCTGGTGTTACTTTAGATACGATACAAAATATGTGACTAGTTTTGCTTTGATTCTCGTCTCCTTTCAGTGCCATGCTGGAAAGAGACTATCACACGTTGTCGCTGCCATGAAATGAAAGTGTTCGTGGTCTACAGTGGACTCGGACCGGGCCGTCGGGCGGGGTCCGATTGGGTTTACTAGCAGTTCATGGGTTTCGTGACATGGATGAACCAAAGGAGGACATGACATGCATGATTCAATGGATTGATACGATTGAACAAGCTTAAGTCGGCGAAAGATCAGAGTCGACAACTGCAGACAAGTACTTAGTTAAACCATCCATCTAAATGATGCTGCTGTTTATTTCTCTTGATGCTGACGTTCTAGTCCACATAAAAACGATGGCGCATGTGAGATTCCAGATGAAGCGCCTCAGCCATGAAATAGCCATTGTTCAAGTGCTGTTCTCTGTCTCGAGGGTCAAGCCAGTGTAACCGTGCTGTCGTCTGCAATGCAGAAGACAGTCGGTACCGGGCCGCCGCGGGGCAATGCTCCTTATCGATAAGCCCACTCACCGAAGCTCACCACGAAATTCGAAGTCAATCGACCCACCATCCTCCTTCAAACAATCCAATGCCTCAATTGACACAACAATAGCCATGGCGCTCCCTCTCTCTCGCTGTCGCGCCTCTCTGCGCCTCAGCACATTCACTCGATCCTTAACCCCCTTGTGCACCCGCCAATTCCTCCCCCGAAGCTTCAGCAACTCCCCCATCGCCTACTCAAAAACTCAGCCCACCAAAGACGACGTCCTCAACCTCTGGGATCAGTGTACGACGACTTCAATGCCCGCTAGGTCGGTGCTAACGTGCGCCAGATAGCAATGCGGGTATACCGAGTACGCCCGGTGTCAATGGCCAGTATGCGGGGTTCATGAATAAGAGGAGAAACATGTCCTCGAAGCTCTCGTTCGCCGATCTCGTTCTACCGTCTGGCGAGGTCATTCAGCTATGCGCCGACTCAACGAAATACCCTGAAGCATCTGCACTCTTTCGAAGTATACGCGCCACAAGTCCAGTCGTCGTTAGCACCGAAAGCGAAGCGAGCCCAAGCCCAGACACCGAGAAGCAACCCTCCAAGCGAACCTTTTACGTCAAAGACATCCGGCCATTGAACGACGTACAGCAAAACCTCATTGTAACACCCGACGTCATATTTCCCGACACCAAGCGCCATTACCAACTCCGCCACCACCCAGAACTCCTAGCACGACTCCAATTCCGATCATGGCTCAAGGGACAATTGACAGCCGGTCTACAAGAAAAGGGCTTCACCGACATCGAGACACCAACACTATTCAAGTCAACGCCCGAAGGCGCACGGGAATTCCTCGTACCAACCCGCCGACCCGGTTACGCATACGCCCTCACACAAAGTCCCCAGCAGTACAAGCAGGTCCTCATGGCGAGCGGTGTTTCGCGATACATGCAATGGGCGCGATGTTATCGTGATGAGGACGCTCGTACGGATCGGCAGCCTGAGTTTACGCAGCTTGATATGGAGTGGGCGTTTGCGAATGCTGGGGTGGTGAGGAAGGATGTTACGGATATTGTGCTGCGGTCGCTTGAGGCTTTGAGGCCGGCGCATAGCTACAAGGACATCCGGGGGAGTCGTGTGCCGGTGGTTTCGGACATTCCTGAAGGTTCTCGTCCTGCCGAGGAACCAGTTCAGCACAAGGTCACGACTTTGACGTTTCAGGAGTGTATTTCGATGTACGGAACCGATAAGCCAGACTTGCGGCTCCCGGGAAGAGTACGTCGCATCGTTCCCTTGTCAATCTATCACTAACACTTCCAGATCCACGCGATACCGAACGAAATGTGCGAACAGTTCGCCAGCATGATGACATACCTCAAAGACCCCCTCATCGAAGCCTTCCACATCCCCGTCAAAGATCTCGAAGACGACATTCCACGACCAAAGCGCTTCACCGAAGAGTTCATCGAATCATTACCGAAACACCTTCGTGAGAACAAAGAAGGCATGCCCGTGATACTAGTCTGCGACTCGCGACAACCCCGCGGCGGCTTCTCTTCCCTCGGTGTAGAATGCGATGAAATCGTCAACATCGCAACAGGCGGAAAGGGTGTTCTAGAGGGTGACATTCTCGTCTTCCAAGCGCGCGAGAAGCCAAAGGGTCAATACTACCGCGCCTCCACGGCAATCGGCGAAATCCGCAACGAACTGTACAAAAAGCTTCTCGCCAACGGTCTAGTAGAAGACCTCCCCGCACCTGGTACCCCAGAATCAATGCAATTCGTCTGGGTAACCGACTTCCCCATGTTCAAACCCACTGGCGAGGACAACGACCCAGGCCAAGAAGGCGCCGCTGGCATCGCAGCAGCACACCACCCCTTCACAGCCCCCAAATCCAAGCACGATCTCGAACTCCTCTTCGCAGACCCCCTACAAGCCAAGAGCGCAGCATACGACCTCGTCCTCAACGGCGTAGAAGTCGGCGGCGGCAGCGAGCGTATCCACATCCCCGCCGTGCAGGAGTTTATCATGCGAGATATCCTCAAGATGAAGGATAGCAGGATTGCAGACTTTGCGCATTTGTTTGATGCGCTCAGGGCAGGATGTCCGCCGCATGCGGGGTTCGCGCTGGGTTTCGATCGGTTGGTTGCGCTGTTGACGGATACGACTACTGTGAGGGATGTTATTGCGTTTCCGAAGACGATGAAGGGTGAGGATCCGTTTGTCAAGGCGCCGACGAGGGTTACGGCGGAGCAGCTTGCGCCGTATGGGTTGCAGCTTAGGGGGAAGCAGTGATGAATGTGTGGATGTGTTGTATAAAAGTGAAGATGGATAGAATCGCGACTCATTGTTTGGATACTGGGTATAGAATTGTATATCATTGTAGATGAGTATGTATCATAGAACAAATGCATCAGGTCACAGGCATGCTTTCCGAACTGGACAAGTACATTCACATTCATCGTGTCAAAGCAATTGAAGGTTCGTATACGTTGAATTGTTTCTAAGTAGGTCTTTGTCGCTCATGATCCAGCGTCAATCCATTCCCATTTCCCAACCGAGCCATTCCCGACCACACATTCTAGATGTTGCCGTTCTCTATGCTCCAGTGTTCCGTTAACTCCGATGAAGTCCATGTCGCGTAAGGTATCAAGGTGTCGCAAGTAAAACAAGTCGTCAAGGCTTGGAAGCGCTTAAGCCATGAAGGCAAAGACAGCAGCACCGACAGCCGCCATAAACGCAACAACACCAGCCTGTCCACCCCCAACGGTGGCAGCACCATTATCGTTATTCGCAGCCGCACTAGCACTAGCACTAGCCTCATCAATAGCCGTGCGAACCTTTGAGCTCACGCCATCGAAAGCGGTGCTGGCGCGCGACGCAATCTCAGAGCCCTTGTCGCGAGCCTCAGAGGCCTGGCCCTCGACCCAGGTCTTGGCGTCGCCGCCCTTGTCGGAGGCCCATTGCTCGGCTTCGGAGTAGTGGCTCTTGACCCAGTCGTCGACGTCCTGGCCGGCGGCGGAGGCCTTGCCCTCGGCCCACGACTTGACGTCGTCGGGGATGATGTCGCGGGGGAGGACGGCGGGTTGGGTTATGTGTGGTTGAGGGGCTGCGTTGCCGGCGACGAGGGTTGCGGCTGTGAGGAGGGCGACTTGTGTGTAGAGCATTTTGAGTGTTGTTTTGTATAGGTGTAGGTGGCGGTTATGTGGTGAAGATGTTGTAGTTGTGAGTTGGTTGAGTGTTGGAAGAAGAGAAGTAGTTGTTTAGGTGAATGATTGAGAATGATGGAGGAAAGAAATGAGAGCAGCACCTCTCCTTGATATAGCTCTCAGATCCCCTGCCCTGCCGCCTCCCTCAGCTTGATTGCTTGACTTGTCTCCTGTCATTTCAGGCCCTGCATGAAGGTTCTAGCGCACTGCGTCATGTCCCACCCGCATCACCCAACCACAACCCGCTATTCACCTTCATCCCTGCGCCGATCTTGGACCGTTCCTTGGTCTGCGCCATCATTTACATGTCATCACCAGCCGCAATTCCATCATCGGCCTCTCAGGTGTAACCCTCAGCTCCACTCCTTCTGTTTCACTGACTCTCTTGTGGCGATGCCATTCCGCGCTGTACCTGGGACTTAGGCTTGTTTCAGTATCGTGTGCTGCTATTTTGGAATACATGTATAGAACAGGTTGGCAGCCACGCGGCAAAGTGTCGTGTGCTTGGCCAAGCCTCAATTCCGCTCTGCGGTCGGTGATTTTATTGGCGTTGGTGCTTATTCAGATCTTTAATCTTAAACGCGTTTTACCCCGGCCTTCTCTAAGTTTCTTGTAGATAAACTCAAATTACCTCCACTACCGACCGGGGCCCGAGGCCTCCCGCGGGACCCAGCGGCAGATGATCATCACAGAACTTGACGGTTTGCATCACTCAGAATAAAGAGGCAAAATTGCCATCTTGATCGCTTGTTGTCGGGAATTTCGGCGGATTTGCGACGCGTATCTACCTGGCACTGCCATCGTGTTACGTCGCTCAACGACATCACACCGCCGTTGCTGCCGTAGAGTTGGGGGAGAATAGTCACAGGCTATGAGATAAAACTGAAAGCCCAGAAGCCTTCAATTATGAATGATCTCATTTCCATAAATGATGGCGCTATAAGAGCTTGCGACAAATAAACCGGCGCCAGTCGCCAGTGGTTCATAAAGTGTCAAATAAATTTCCAATAATAACAAGCTTGTATCACCAAGTACTAACATAGCCATTTTTGCGCCGCCCAACCGGCCTCAACAGCTGTCCTACTACACCAAACCATTTTACGCGTAAAACATTTCCGCGTAATGAATGAAAACCTTGCGCTACAAGATACAAAAACGCGAGTATCCTCCTAGCCTCCTCACCTCGTGAACCATTCGCCATCCTAAGCCGTCAATCGCACGCTACCCTGGACCAATTCATTGGCTTCTGGGCTGAGCTGGAACCGGGGGTGTTTGGTCTTGACATGTCGGTTTTTGTTGTACATTCTCGGGAATAATCGGCCGCAAACATCACACGGGATCTCTCTGGACAAGCAAGAAATTAGTTAGATGGGCGGTCACAAAGGATAAATAGAAGAGGCAACTCACCGGCCTGGGATCAATCTGGGTCCTCTGCGTCGACCTCCACCGCGGGGAGGCGTTGCCCGTGGAGGCGTTGGCGGTCTTGAAACAGTGGCCGTTGATTCGCAGACTGACTGGCAAAAAGTCGCAAAAGCTTCTTCTTCAAGTATAACCCTCTTTAGAACTTTTTAGTCTCATGCCACTCTCGTTTTTGGGACCGATTACCCACTTACCCGTCCAACGCATAGCATGTACTTCCGCAGCTCCTCTGGACTCTGGAGATATCCCAGCTCAATGAATCTCTCCACGATAGATAGTATTGCTACCATGGCTGGATTTTGAGATGCATCATAGCTCTTTAGGCGTTGCGCACAAGTGTTGGCCACATTTTTAGCCTTAGACCCTCCTTGAGTAAAGGCGACACAAGAGTACAAGTCCTTGGCTGTTACCCCACGCCCCGAGAAAACGTGGAGGAGATCCCCACAATCTGTCAGGAAGCAGATAAGGTTAGACATGATCGCTGATCCTTGCAAGTCCTCAAGCGTACTTGAAGTTCGTTGCCAGTTCTCAACGCCAATTGTAACCGACGAATCGGGCGCCGCATCAAGCTCCCAATTCGCATTGGAAAAATCACGGAACAACCATCCATCATGCATAAAGTCGAGTACAGGTGCTGAGATTTGGGTGGCTGCGGTTAGTTGAATAGAAGGCGGCCCCGGCCTGATGCTTGGCGGCATCTGGGAATTGAGGGTATCGTCAATTGAGACTGGGGACACCTGTGACCAAACGACAGCAGCCAAATCACTAAATACTTGTCGCTCTTGCGGATCGCGGATCGCATTTCTCCAGACTTCAATGTCCCGGAAATTCTCATGGTTTCGCAGGCAGCATGAAGCAATGTAGGACAAACTGCAGAGCGAGAAGACGGCATTCAGGGTATCTGGCTTGGCGCCAACCAATACATTGCGAAAAGTGAAGATAGCTACCTCATAGAAGTGTATCGAAGAGTTAAAAGAGTTGAATAGGGCAGTGAAGCTAGGTGGGGCCTCAATAGAAGTAATTTGTCGAAGGCGCTCCCAGTAGCGATCGATTTGATGGCAGAGATCATCGTGAAAGGTGGCCGCGGTCTCGGAGCTCGTCTTGTCAAAATAGATGAAGCATGCGAGCAAGCCATCGATTGCCGAAATGGCATCCTTGTATGGGCTATTGTCCTCCATAAAGGCTGTAAGGAAAAAAATAATTTAGGGCATGAATAGGAGTTGAGTGAATTTGTTAGATATGGCTTTTCTGTCTATATTTCGAGATAGAGATGGAAGAGTTAGAGCTCGACTTATTAAATAACCAAAGGAAAATGTTAAGTTGAAGGTCATCTCCCTTTTGGTACATACATGTCGCAGAGCTGTGATGCGCTATGGACACCGATTGGTCAGAGGCCGAGTCTATTTCTTGATCGTTGGGATTTCGCTTTCTCGGACATAATGACCACGCCGACCGTTAACTACACACCCTACACACCTAATAACTCACGCGAGTCGGGTCGACTCTGGAGTTAGGCTGGAGTTTGCCATGTGCCTGCCAGCATCTTTGTAAGAACCTGAGATGCGGCGGCGCAGGCATGAGCCCGACACCACTTAATCCAACGACGATGGGTTTTCCCCGGGGTCGGCCATAGAACAATAGATACAGAAGGCTTTTAACGAATCGAAGTCTGAAGTATAGGTAGGTACTTCAAAGGTCAGCGTGTTCGTGTACTGGAGTAGCATGCTTTGACGGACGAGCAGGTCCCGCCAATCAAGGCGGGGAATAACGTGTTGTGGCCGAGTGAAACTCTGTGCTGACGGGACTCAGATCCTACGTGCAGGTGCCGTACAGACCTCCTATGCAGTACGCATGGAGTGTTTTTAAGGTATTTGCAGGAACTCACTAAGCACGGCCCCGCCTGTAGATCTAGGGGCAGCCAGATCATTAATCAGTATCAACAGTTCTCAAGTTATCTTTTATGATGCTTAATATTTAGTTAGAGGAGCCTCACGCCATCAGGTCCGATAATACTTATCTGAACAGGCTGTCACTTAGCCGGGATAATAAACTGTAAATATAAAGCCCTTACTAGGATAAAAAGAAGGATAAAGGGCAGCATAGACCTATGTACTAAATAATACTATCCTAATTAAAGTAAAGTAAGAAAGAAAGAAAGAAAGTATTAAGATACATATTTATATAATAGATAAGAGGCAGATAAATTGTTTTTAACCATTTAAAATATACAAATGACCCAAGAAACGAGGGCGAAAGCGTCATGTGACAATTATCACAGACCCAAAAGCGTAGAGTCTTCCAGAGACCCAGCGCAAGAGGGCTTTTATTTGTACAATACATCCGACCGGAACCCAAAGCTCGCCACGGAGAGGTACCATTCATCTTAGCCCTCTGTGACTGGACTTTTAATTTCGGCCCATGTACACCTTTTCTTCCTCGCTCATCGCACCTCAGCACCCGGTACTTACAGACGCCATCTGCATGTCGCATGCACTGGAGTTTGCATGTTTTCTGGCAATGTGTCGTCTCATATTGGTCTTGCGTGTGAATTCTTCTCCGCATTGATCACATGGTACTTTACTTCTGAAGATGGTTACCTGTCAGTTTGTATACGGTCATCGTGCCTTGTGCAGACCTACAGCTTTCGCTCCGGAGGGCGATCTGTGCGCTGACGTCGTGCTACTGGGGACATCTTTGTCATATCTGTGGACGAATAAACAGCTTTGCAGACCTTTGCAAGGGTTTGGCCACTGGGAAGTATTTCCTGTGCCTCGTATTAGTCTCCTTTCTGCTGAACAAGATACAATGCATAGATACCTTTCCAACTATTATTATGTAGTCTTGAACCTCATCGATGTTCTGAAAATAATTCAGGTCCACGAACCTGCCCACAACGGCGAGTATTCCACGAGCAGATGGGTCTCCGAAGCAGTCATGTCGCCTCAGAGCCTGGGTGAAGTTCTTGACCTCTAAAGAAACATCAGAATGAGGACCTTTCGCGGTCACTCCATGTCCACTGAGAATATCGATCAATTCTCCGCAATTGGCGATGAAGCTTGTCAGGATGTTCATGGCTGCCGATTGGCGCAGATCTCCAGATGGCAGTTGGAACTCTGGGGCGTCAGATATAGTGGGGTGTGTCCCTTCAGTGCCTGCCACCTGGAAATTAGGCCCATGGAGAGAACCGGGTACCTCGAAGAGACCGCCCCAGAACGGGTCGGCAAAATCGCCGAATGATGAGATGTTGTGCATGGCTGCACCCTGGGGTGCCATGTAATCCTGGCCATCGATAAGAGAGGCTGGATGTGAGAACTGTTCTGTTTGGAGCGAGGATGCTGTCTTGTCCTCCCAAAGCCGTTGATTGAGCTCGTCGAACAGTTGGCGATGCTGGGGATTGCCAATTGAATCCCGCCAGATATCAATACCGCGGAAAGTATTGTCAATATCTGGCTGGCCCGTTCTTTGAGAACATATTGAAGCAATATAAGATAAGCTACAAAGCGCAAATACGTTCTCTAGAGAACTAGGCTCCAAACCTGTCAAGATGTGGCGAAATGTAAACAAAGCAGCTTCGTATAAGTGAGCGGGGGTAGGGAAGGAAGTAAATAATATGTCAAGGCCTGGCAGATCTTGTGTTCCTGTAATGTTGATCAAGTTCTCCCAGTAGCGTTCGATCTCGATGCGGAAGTCGAGAATAGCTTCCCAGCGCGCCATGCCCTGTAGTTGGGCGCTGAGGGCATGAGTACTGGGATTCAGCTCGTCAACATAGATCAAGCTTGCATGTAAACCATCAATTGCCATAGTAATATTGGTGTGTGATGATATTTCTACATCCATGGGCGATCGAAAGAGTGAATGGCGAATTCTATGTGGAAAATGGTAAAGAGAATGATCTTGCATATTTACTAACATTCAAAGTGCAAAACCCGTGTTAGTGGAATGAAAGTATCAAAGTCTCAGATAAGGTCACGGGCTAGACGGGCAATTGCGTGTGTCTACTCTTTAATTGGAGGGCAATGGAAAAGGTGGGCGGCCCAGTCATCACCTGGCGAATCAGATCTAGCTCCCAAGCTGGCCGTTCACTTGGAGTCAGATGCTCCCAGCAACATGCTGCCTGGAGATTTAGGAGTATCGTTGCAGATTTGGTACTATGCAATGCTTAGATTGCCAATTAAGAATTATTCATTTTCTGATAGTGAGCCCGAGGACATTATGTTCGATATTCCTATCTGAACGGCCTGTCACCGGCTTCGACACCAAACCACAAACACAAAGCTCACCAGGGCAAAAGAAGGGTTGAGGGGGTAGCGAAGATCGGCATAACTGAATGTCATTATCTCAATTGAAGGAAGGCGAAAAGAAGACAGTGGTGTAACTTTTTATATACACACGCTCATATGCCTAGGTAGACTCGGGCTTGCCATTAGGTACGTCTATAACAGAATGCTCTCAATCGCAGGCCCTGTCAGACAATCGCTGCCATACTCACGCTTGTGAACATTATTCCGGTGTCGCTGCATATTGTTCTTTCTCGAGAACCGTTTCCGACATATGGAACAAGAAAACCTTCTCCTGGGATGCAGTATGTTAGTTATCGTAATCTAAGCGGGCTATTATTTGACGTACGGCTCTGACCCTGCGGTGTACGGTGTAGAGGGGCTTCTGGAGCCTGAGGGTGAAGCCATCCCCAGGGCATTCACGACCAATGGACAATACTTCACATATTCTCTGTCGGGCAAAATTTCCTAGCTTTCGTGTCAGCCGTGCGATGCTTATCTTCACATTTGCGTCCCTGTACCTTGCCAACAATGATCATGTAGTCTTGAATATCTTCGGGGTTTGGAGGTACCCGAGCTGGACGAATGTATCGACAACGCAAAGAATACCAATTGAGAAAGGGTCTTGAAACAATTCATCTTGCCGCATGCGTTGCACGTATAAGCTGACATCATTGTTCTGGGCCCTTGCCTGATTGAGACCAGACAAAGGTGCATACTGGTGCTTAGCCGTTACCCAACGCCCAGAAAGGTTCTGGAACAGATCTCCGCATTGCTCCAGAAATAGGGTGAAGTTAGCGACAAGGGCCGAACCGTGTGGATCTAACGGGACTAAAGTTTGTAACCCTGTCTCCCCAATAAGGGTGTAACGGCAGTCGTTCTGCGCTGCTTGGTCTGTAGGCTGGAAATCTGAGAGATTAAGCGATGCGGGGGTCGCATCACTGTATTCTAAAACCTCCCCAATGAGGATGTCTTCTCGAAATGGTGGTTCAAATGGGGCATCTTGGTACATGGCCAGGAAGTGGAGAGCATCGTTGTAATCCGCCGCTGCAGGGTCTAAGAAGGTCGAAGGCGGGGCGGGGGTCGTTATTTCCGGAAACAACGCCCCAATCAGATTGGCAAATGCTTGCCGATGATCATATCTGCCGATGGCCTTTTCCCATTGACCAACGTCAAGCCGAGTATCACTGATCCCCGATATATGGTTGCTTCTGAGATGACGTGACACCACGTGCGACAAACAGAAGAGAGCAACAACGTCCCCCAAAGTGCTTGGGGGCCGGCCAATTAAAGAGCTTCGAAGCGACAAAACAGCGGCTTGGAAGAACAAGACAGGGCTTATGAGAGAGTCAAGGGTATTGTCGATACCATTCAGGCCTAGTCGGGGAGCCAGCCCCAGAATGTGATTCTGGATACTTTCGAGATTGACCCAAATACTATCGAGACATCTCCACGATTGGACTGCGGGGGCAAAAAGACCAGTGGCTCTGTTTTGGGTAGTGGCTTGTTTCGCTGCACTGAGATAGATAAGCCCAGCGAGGAACCCGTCAGCTGCCGAAAGCGTCTGCAGAGAGACAGCTGGGTTCACCGACATCACGCCCATCAAATACTCAGAAGGCAAAAGGAATGTGTGAAGAGGAAAAGAGAGTATGATGCGTTGGGATTGGGAAGTGAAAGATGTAAGTACAGAATCAAATTGTTTGATGCTGGGTAATGTCTTGTATTTATAAAAAAAGATTGAGAACGGTGGAATAGTGATTTTTTTTGTGGCTCGGGCCTGCCCCTCCATTCCCAAGGACACGCTTGACTTTTAAAATCAATCTGTGATGGAGGAAGAGAGAAGGAGACACCAATACGTATTCACGCTAGATATAGTACTAGGTTGGCGGTTGGATGCAACGCAACGCAACGCAATTCATGTACAAGTACTAATGTACAACGCAGTCAAAGATTAAGAAATGATTTTATGGGGCGGGAGTGACGGAAAGACACCTCATTAGTGGCTGACTTGTTTAGTGCATCGCGTCGCATCAGTCAGGGGCAGAGGGGACAATGAACCGGGCGTGAGAGAGGCCCCACTAACTCAGGTGCAAGCTGGCTTGCTCAGGGACGCCACTCACTTGACTTCCTCAAGCACTTGCGATGGCGGAACTTGGGTCTTCAATGGACCTGTAGCTTAACTTTTAGGCCTCCATAGCGCCCTAAGACCTCAACATTCTTCCTGGGAACGGGAGTCTATTTGCAGCTCTGCAAACCCACAGTTATGGCATTGTCAGTTGTTCACAGCCACCATCTTGCCTAAAAAGAATAAACCTTGATGGAATAAGAACAATTCTTGGGAGTTTCTCTCAATTTGCAGTTTCTGACGCCTCACGTAAATAGTCAATGTAGAAATGTGGTTTGACGCATTGTGGGATCGAAGACTGAGTCGATGGAGTTGTACCCTGTCGTATCGTCCAGATCGTTGACTGGGTTGTACGAGTTCGTCTGGGCTCTGGAACAAAGATAGCTTCGTAGACAACATGACATTACGACTGTCAGCCGATGCAAATGTGGGCGCCGACTGGAAGTTCGGCCAATCATGGCAGTTGTCTCACTTTCTTGAAAGTTACCTCGTCCTGGGACAACTCGAGCTCCCGACCGTTCCTGGACTCTGTTGTATTGTAGTGGCTCTATCATTGCAGCGTGCTCGAGCTTGTCATGCTCAAGGTCTCTTACATGGGGTTTTCGCCAGGATCCCCTTGTGTCATGTGTCAGTGCGTTTTCAACCCCCATTACCATGCCGAAATTGGGCAAGCGTTGGACGTTTTCTTTTTTGGCATCTGCAACACCTAATGCAGCCCTGGGCCTGGATAAGGGCACGAGATTCTCTGTGGCCCCTGTCAGTCGTGAAGATCTCCGAGATTGTCGATACACATAACCTGCCACTTGGTCAACGCCAAGACGAGATTTTGGTGCGTAAGACTGAGGACGAGCCAATAGTCTTTGCAGGCGCCGGGTTGCGGGGCCCAGTTCTCGGTACCGTCAGTGTGCTGGGCGTCTCAACGCTCCCACTTGCTCCGAGTAAGTGAGCATTAAAGGAGCTGTCTGGAGCAATGGCAAGGTCCATTGGAAATGTGACTGAGAGGGTATATGATAGGTAGGCACAGCCGACGGAGAATGCAAAATCTCGAGGGTAAAAAATATCGCCAAGTTCTCTCTGCTGCTTTAAGCTTTTAGCCCAAGTCTTAACTGCAAATCACCTTACTCATTGTATAAGTGGTTGATCAAAGCCAGTCATGTCACCAGATCAACAGATGAAGCAACAACAAGAGAAGAAATCTCGAGGTAGGGCCTTACTTAACATTTGCTACAAATATTAACTTACCAGTCACAGACTCGGTCATGCTCCAAGTTTGGCTGAACGAACCGAAAGACGTCGTCTCTTCGACCGATACATGGTCCAGTCAACGAGCCCTTGCCAGACCGAGACGCGATCTCGACTTTGTCCAATCCTCCCGACCGAAGAAGAAAGACACAGACGTAGCACCAGCTGCCTAAACTAAAAAGATGATTCAATGTCGAAGAAGGCAGCTTGTCATTTAAGGGCCTGGCCAGCTTGGTTCAACATCGTGGTAATAACGCTCTTGAGCTGGCTTGCGGTGTGGAGGTGTTTGAGCTTCTTTGCATCCCACTGAAGTCATGTATTTTAGCTGGAAATTAATAGAAATCTTTTGTGAAAATTGTGCTCTAGCATATGATCTGAAGATCTACGTGCCATGGAAGATGAAGAGTGAGCGAACCTCTTCTCATGTGATATCTCAATTGAGCATCCATCTATTCCTCAACTTTGGCAGTTCACCTCAACGTCACCAGCGCTACGCTAATTTTCTCGATGAGAGAAACGATCATATATATAAACATACAAACATGCTTGAAACCATCCTGCAGAGTCCTTATGTCACGACTCGTCATCTCCGCCTTTCGTCGCCAGCCTGTTGAGTTTTGCCATTCATCCTCGAGGTTTCGCAGCGGCATCGTGCTCGACGTCCATGATCATGAATTCTCCGTTCTCTCTGCTGTTCCCCTTGCAACCTTCCTTTGGCATGATTCTCGGTGTCGATTCATGTTGAACGAACGGTCGCTGGTGTAGGCGCGACAGTCAGGACACACGGAGAGTCTATCGAAATGTTGTCAAAACATGACTCGATGACAGTCCCGTGTTTGACATACCGTTTACCCTGATCTTTAGTGACAAGGACCTTTTTGAGCCGTGGACTTGCGAGCCCAGAGTCAATGGTTCCGGGCGTTGTTGGTGAGGTAGATCGCTGCTGGTTGATGTCTCCATTTGCGAGATGAGGCGGTTGAGGATGCGATGGAGACCCAGAGTCAGCGGAGAATAAATAGGAGGGATACTGGTTGAGAGGCGTAATAGATGCCTCTGAATGGTCGTACAAGGTCGCAGTAACTGACTGGTACGACAATTCCCACAAAAATGTGTTTACATTATGAAGATGCTCAGGCGCCGGCAGGCTGAGGGATGCTGTGTTAACTCCCACTGTAACAGCACTATGACCGCTGTTAGAGGGCACGCTTGAGGGACTTGGCGTGTCTTGCATCTTGGTGATAATATCCAACGGAACTTCTAAGAAATGACAGAAGTTAAGTAGTGAGAAGTGAGAAACCAATGATCAAAAGGAGTCTACACATAACTATTTATTCTCCTTGACGGCGTTTTCCCTTGCTTTATATCTCACATGGAACTCAAGCATTTTTTATGTAGTCGCATGTTACGAGTAACACATTGTCATGTCCCGAGTTACACAATACAATATCGTGTTACTCTCACAGCGCCACTGACTTGCTCAAGGGCCAGATACTAACTAAATCAGCACTGGTGCGAAGCATTCCCAGGGACCCAGCACTTGATTCTATTGGTGCTTTTCGTGGCCTTTGCTTCTTTGGCCCCCATCTTCAACTAAAAAAGATGAAATCGGGTGGGAATCGGCCCCTTCGGCACTTCGCTAGTAGCTTGGTACGTCTTCTAGCGGATCTTAAACCATAGCCAATCTGCAGAGTTTATTTTTGTTACTGTACATAGTCAAGTGTTTTGTTTGAAGGTGGGCTAGCGGAATGGTACCCTTGCTGCCTGAATGCTCAATGATATCGGGTTTTGCCTTACTCTGGGGTATTGCACCCGTTCGAATCGGTGATACCCCGTCGTCGGTGTAAATGAGCCCAGCGACGCGGTCAAGCAACGACGGTCAATCGATATGACTTTTTGCAAAGTAGCAGCAGATTGTGACACCGCAAGGTGGGCATATACTTTGCTTAGTCACATAGCAGAAATATATTTAGTTGATAGTCCTTTTACCTATGAGATAGTCGATTTGAAGCCCAAAAGCGGTCAAGCGATATGGTGTTGCTTAGAGTAACGACAGGTTAAGACACTCTACGGCAAATCACTACATACGCTGCACTCAGTCGCATAATGAAAACATATCCAGTTGACAGTCCTTTTATTATAACTAACTACATATCAAAAAGTCAATTGCTCAAACGCCCCAGGTCCCTAAAACTCACTAATATCGATCGTCGCTCAAATGGCGAAACATAAATGTATACAAGTTTCGCTGACTTTCCTGATAGACACATGTCAACAGGAGCCAATTTGGCGAAAGAAAAGCGATGGCAATTCCGTCGCTATACCAAATTCCTCCTCCAGGCTCGCTAATTCCCATTGTTCTGCTCGCTGTGTCGCGTATTCAATTTGTCGTTCGCCTCCACGCCAAAGGTGTCGTTCACCAAGGCAAAAAGAACTCTTTAAGGATTTGAACTTGAGACTCTATTTTCCCTCGATTGCTTTTTCAGCCGTTTCCCGTGGACCGTCTGCTGGTGTCGTTTCATGTTGTGTTTACGGTCGGTGATGTAAGCGCAATCAGGACAGGGGAAACGTTTCCTAGTAGGGCATAAGTCAGAAACAAATTTCTAATAGAGTAGGTAGTGACGCAAAACAAGTACCTGGGCTCCTGGAATTGGGCAGATGTGATGTCCTGGTTGGGTGAGCTTTGGAACCGAGCTTCCATATTCGTGGGTGGTTCTGCTGGCAATGCGAACCCATACTGGTTTAGGGTGTCTTGGTTAGGGAACACCTGAGTCTGCAGGGAATAGGGAAAAGATCTGGCGTTAGACCTAGATAAACAATAATCGCATTGTGAAGGAGATAGGCCGAGCAAAGGTGAATGGCTATAGGTATTTGCCATAACTGACTCAAACGACTGTTGCCACAAGTATTTGTCAACGTCGTGAAGACTCCGTGGCTCGGTGCTGTCGAATGTAAGGTGTGATCCTGCCGCTACAGTACGGCGGTGGTGGTCGTCAACAGAAGAGTTGGGAACAGCAGATTCTCCCTGCATTTTAATGCCTGTAATTAAGGTGATACTGGGGAAAAGAGTAAAACTTGACCCGGTTTGACGGTGTCTGGATGTCTGTATTTATTTCTCGACTTTGCAAGTCGTTTCAATGTCATATCCAGGCGGATTGGGCGACTTACACCCATTCCCAGTGATCGACACAAGGTAGCCCGGGTCTCGTCATAAGCTGGCCTGCAGTCGTAGAGCGAGACCTTCGAACCTTAACGGCAGTGCTAATTTAGTTGGCTGCACCGCGGTGGGTCCTACCTTGCATACTGCCAATAAGTGTTACGGAAACAAACTCAAGTCGTCAAATTGAGGTTCTGTCAGGATTGATGCTCACAGGAGCTCATTTACCCCAATCATTTTAATAGAAGTGGAAGCAAAAAAAGAGAACGTGCAGTGTTAACATGTCCAGATACTTGAAACAGATGCAAACCCTTACACTGATAGACCATGTGTCATTGCTAATCTAAAGATCAGCCGTTTTCCAGGTTGCGTCTACTTCGATAACTCTCGTCGAGCAGGTTCAGTAACGGCGCACCACTGAATATTGCAATGGAGCTTCTATATTATGTATCTAATTGCTGGTGCTCACGCCTAAGGCACGGCGAATATTTCCGCGTAAGAGAATGCTTACAACAGAGACAGCTTCAAGAATGCTCCCGCCACGAATTATGTCCCGCTGAATTAGGCACCGACTAGATGTTATTTAGTATGCGCAAGATCGATTCCTAGATCCTGACATATTATGCTAAGCAAGCCAGATCCGCAAGTCTGCGGCCAACAATTTACCCAGACAGGTATCGTATGGTCTTACAGACTCTTATGGAGTAAAAAACAAAAGACTTTACATATAATGGATCTAGAATCATCATCGGCTTGTGTCGTCGATAAGAGTCGGAAACATAGCTAATGGTTGAGGCTGGCGGAAGATGGTTCCTCGTCGCTCGCGTGCTGCATCGTGTTTTGAGGAGCAACATTCATGCTGAGGCGGGGAAGAATTGGCTATCGTGAGCTCAATAAGTTCATCTATTGATGTTCAGAGTACGGGTATCATATCTCTTTCATGGACATAAGCATATTCAGCGACGACGAAAAAGTCCCTAGGCCTGAACACTCGAATCCGTACAGGGTGCGGGGGGTCGTCTTCATATCTCCGTCTATTGGTCGCCATGTAATTTAAGATGCAGAAAGAAAACTTATACTCTTCCGCATCGTTATATACTAGGCGGACTGAGGGTGTAGCTGCGATGCTGTTAGCGGTTGCAGTCAGAAGGTATTCGGATTAGATGACTTACTGCGAGTTGGACGACTGAAGCGGGGGATTTTTTCAGGAGGAAGATTAAGGCCAGCTGAAAAGTAACTGACAAGGCTCTTTAGCACGGGTTAAACGGCCTGTCTTTCTTCCGAGCCTGATTTGGGATGAGCAGAAACAAGCAGTGCGGCTGACACGTCGTTGTCGGAGGCTTGATCCCCAAAAAGTTCGGTCGAAACCAAAGCCTGATAGCCTGCTGCATTTCACTGCAAGTTTTGAGACCGTACCTTGACTCGGGCTTCGTCACAATGAGTTGGGGAGAACTTGCTAAGTGTTCGTCCGCTCATGCGATTGGTGAGCCATTCCACTACACGGTGAAATTGCAAGAGGTAATAGAGTGAGCGAGTGTTGCGATGTTTCACCTTCTGTGAAAAAGCATTTCCCAGCTCCCAGTACCTTGGCTCCTTGTTCGGTGAGCAACATAAACGCCCAACACACGGGATCCGTGCTTTGCTGTTGGTCAGAACACCTTCCTAAGCGCCGGCTTTGAGCCTTTGGCTTGCTCGGTGCAGTGCTCAGCTTCACTCGGAAACCACGTCATTGCCCATGGTCTGACATTTATGCTCCCCTCTAGCTATTTAGCGGTTGAGCAGAGTCCTTGAGCACGGTGACTGAGCAGCTCGCAAGGGTAGTGAGTAAGCCACGAGTCAGTAACGGCGCGTTCCACGAGCGACAGAGCACATATGGGCAGGCGTAGTCGCTCTTTGCTCGTCGCATACTCAAAATTTGTTATCGGTTTGCTCGTGAGCAGGAGGGAGCTTGATGAGGTGCTGAGTTGAAGGCCATGTAACCCGAGTCGTAGAAATGAGCAGCTCGTTGAAGCTTATAAGTAGCCCGTTAACATCCTCAAATGAAGCTCTATCACCGATTCAGAAACAGGGCTCAGAGGTTTATCGGCAAACGAAGAATCGTCGCCCAGAATTGAACAGAAGTGACCACAGCCTACGCACAACCAACGATGCCTCAAGAAACAACCCAAGCTGAGAAGATCGGTTCAAACCAACCTCAGTACAACCACGGCGGTAAGCACCTACAGCAAGTCAGAAGTGCTTTACTTACAGTTGCCAAGCACTGTCCCCAGCCATGCAGAGCTGGTTGAGCCAGTCAAAACAAGCGGAACCTTGGTCACCTGTGCAGGTGCAAACACAACCAGCAAGGACTCGAGCGGCTGAACCGCCCAAGTTATGACAAAGAAAACCCACTACAAGGGACACAAAAAGTTTGGTTAGGTAGATTACTCATTGCAAGCTGGCAAGTCATTGTTTGGATGGAAAAGGTCTTGGATTCTGAACCACAACGAGGCTTGGTAGTTGATCTCTGCTTTAAATAGACCGCATCCCCCAGTTCATCCCTCAGAGCCTTGTTTACTCTTCACATACATTCTGAATCTCAGTACACCAGGGAATGCATTTGTGCTTGCTCCTCCAAGTTCGTTAGTCGCGGTATGCCTGCTCCTGCGAACACATGTAGCCTCGCCGACTGAGTTTCATCCTTCGCTACCCATCTGTTATTCCCTTCGTATCGAGTCGCTACCTCCATAACTTCACTACTACGGAGCCATTTTGCTTTGTTCTTCGATTTCCCTTCGTGGACGAGCGTGCGATGCCTCATGGCGCTGTTCTTACCCCAGTCAAGCCCTAAATACAGACTCTGAGAGCCCAAGTGTTTTACTTCTCGCATCGTTTCAGTCCATCGACATATAACCCTTCGCTGAAGAGCAGCTAACTGACCGATTCCGTCACAAACCTTCAAGCATATCCACGACCGTCGTGGCAAGTCATTGTCAAACCGAAATGCAAACCCGGTAACACCACATCTCAATGACCGAACAGATCACAGATTCGGAGACACAGCGGCGACAGAGTACTCGAAAAAATGGTAACGCAGTATGGGGCGAGTTCTTGTTGATTGGAGTAGCCATCTCGCTTCAAATTCCCGGTGAGGCTCTCGTCGTAACTGCATGGGAATTGAAGATGCTATGAATCGCTTGACAGAGGGTAGTCGCCGACCCTGTAACTGAGGAAAGGGTCGTCTGCCATTTGAAGAAACAACACGGGGTCTTTTTACGTCGCGAAATCGATATTTGCGAGGTGCTCTCTAATATAATGCTAGTATTTATGAACCTGACTCTTATCTATACTATACTCTGACATCGTAGGCTTTCCAACCGTAGACAATCCGACTCCATGCTAATCACATTTGAACCGCCACAAGTATTTAGTCACTTCACAATAGCTTCAACGCTCTACTTTGGCCCTATTCTCTCCCAGTCCTGTTTTGCCTGGTAAGCCAATCGATGAAACTTCAAACGCACCCTGTCCTTCACCGAAATGTCAAGTTCAATGCCTGTGGTCTTTGCCCCTTGTGATGCCAGTTTTGGCTTTCTTTTGGCAAGCTCTCTGGTGCCGTTTCATGTTGTAAGAACGATTGCTGGTATAAGCGCGGCACTTGGGGCACAATAAGACTCTACCAGCCCAGTGTTAGAACCCGGCATGTAGCCAGCTTTGAGCGACACACCTTTTGTTGTCATGGACCTTGGAGACACCTTGCTCTGGTGACATGAAAGGCGACAAAACGGAGGGTACTCTTTCTAATACTGAGGAAGTGTCGTAGCTATGCAGTTTGGCGTATTCATCCGGCGATTCAGTGATACTAAGGGCCTGCTGGGACCATGGCTGGGGCGAAGTGATAGGCTGCGATAGGGAGCTTGAGTGAGAGACAGTATTGAAGATCAATGACTGACCGATTTGGGCAGCAGTAGTTGCTTGGAACGATAAGTCCCATAGTCGTGTATCAACATTGTGAAGATGCGTGAGGCCCATCTCAGTCAAAATTGTTGAGCTATGATCCATGCCTGAGATACAATGCAATGGATGCCCAGCATATGCGTGGTAACAGCAGGTGGTAATAGGCACGAGCTACACATATTAAGGGTGTCTAAGTATATATATATATATATATCTATATGTTGTTCTATTGTCCCTTCGTCTCATCGCATTTCAAATAGGTGACTTCTGCAGTGAGAGTAGCTCCGTACTCATCGAGCCCTGAATCAGTTGGTGGGGCTGTCAGAGGATCAATCCCTGAAGGATAACCAACATGGGGGACGTGTCTTATAGCCTTTAGGGCATTTCGAACCGATTATGATAAGCCATGGCTTTTCTGGCATCTTGAAGAGTTGAATGAAACGTAGATCTTTACCATAGTTGGCTCCTTCCCGCAGAGGATCGCTCAGTTCCAGGATTACCCTGCGAGCTGCTGTGCAGATCAACCGTGGGACCGGGGCGGGAGAGGCTGTCGCTCTACAAGGAACATATAATCTGAACCTGCTGGGGATCGACACGAAGGAACTTCCTTAGGTTAGTCTCGTCGGACTGGGGCTACACAGAATATCATCACTTGATATCAGGCGTTCAAATCCAACGCTGGCACATCTATATTAGGGACATGGCGGTCTCTTCAGGAAAGCCCCTCCACGGTGGCTAAGCGGTTCAGTGACGCAGGCAAACTCACCTGACGTCGTTGCTACCTTAGACGTGCGATCCTTTGCTTTGCAATTTGAAGTTCTGCAGCAGCCAGACCGTGGAGCTGGCATGCAATACTTCGAATAGGTACGACGAATTTGCATCTCATTTTATCCGACGAGTGAACTGACATGTAGCAAAGCTCTTTTATGTAATATAAGAAATATTTCTCTACCAAAACTAATAATCTTCAAGGCTCAATGAGCCCGTCAGTCGGAAATCTGAGGCTTCTGTCTCCCAACAGTTCGCAGACGTTGCAGTCTCAAAGTCACCATTCCAGAGACCAACAATCCTAACGCTTCTTTCGCCTCTCGCACTAGGAGTCGAGTAATAGCATAAAAAAGCTTCAAAATTTCCTTCTCTTCTTCTTATGAGGCTTGGTGATTCCTTTGATGTGTACCATAGTGTCTCTCCATGGTGTTTTCGCCATGCTAGGTTTAACATGCTATACGAATGGTAGCTTGAGCATTCGCATTTGGGGCAAGACAATTGTGTTCTAGGCAAGAATCAGTATATACTACAGTTGAAAGAGAAAAGTGTAATTTAGAGACATACAGCTTAGCAGTTGGCACGGGGGTCGATGTCGAAGGCGTTGGACTCTCCTGAACGCCTTGGACCCGGTCACGAAACTCTTACACTGTCGCTTAGCAACAGCTGAAAATATACATGTTAACTCAGTTCTCAGAGACCTCATTCGTCGCAATAAGAGACTCACACTAGCGACACGTTCCATGTAGCTTTTGATGTGCTCGATGCTTTGCAACAAGCCCTGATCGAAGAATGCTTCCACGACGGAGACTGTTCCACGAGCTGGTAGGTCCATCGTGTACTTTTCTGACAAAGGGGCTGCCCTCTATCTGCTTCCTCTTTCTGGGTCGCTCTTGGCTCCAAGCAAAAAGACATGACCGGAGGTCTTTTGACACCAGTCGGCAGCCGGCAAGCTTGAACCAGAAGGCCTCATGTTCTCACATATACTCCAGTGCAGCTGTAAACACAGGTGTTTGTTGCAGTGTTACTAGAGTACCATCAATCGGGGTGCTTGATAGCGGTCGGCTGTGCGAGTCGTGGGTAGAACTGGCGGCGATTGGGCCGCCAGCGTTGGGTGACGGCGTCGCGTACGACACCCTGGATTGCATTGATGTCGAGGTCGGGGGTTTGTACTGGTCCTGGATCGAAACTCGGTCTCTGATATCATCATCCTCAATGGCCATGCGATATTTACCAAGGTCTCCAAGACACTCGATCCACGTATCCTCGCCGGGACCAGAGACTAATCTTTGGATCTGTCCTGCTTGACGAAGTCCTTGAGCGTCATGGTATTCGGTGCGAATGTTGTTGATAGCGGGAAGTTTGACATTATGAGAAACATCGACAAAATTTCCCCAGAGAACTTGCGCTCCCTCTCCAACAGTTCGGATGGAGGCCCACGCATTATCCCGAGCCTGATTTCTGGGGTCGGTGAAATCAGGCTGTGGGTGTGATGCACTGTTGGCCAGAGACGTATTGCACAATGAGTCCAGCCCAAGTACAATGTCGTCCAGACGGCTACTTGAGCGCCTGGCTCTCGAAACAGGTTCCGTTATATTCAGGTGCGTGAAGGCAGCAAAAACACCGTCGACTTTGGCGAGTGTGTTTCCGAGGCGTTTAGCTGCTCTTATGCTCCCGACCCCGGGGCATGAGTAAATGGGGCTGTACTGATTGAGATAAGGCATCTCTACAAGGTTTGTCACTGGCTGGTGAGAATGGGGCTGAGCTTGCGAAAGTGTAAGAGGCAACTGAGATGAAGAAGAAAGGTAAAAATGGTTCGCCCGACGCTCTGAATTTATGTGAGGGCTGGTGCTCCTCCTCTCCAGCTCACGGGACCATGCGGCTCTCCATGACGGGAGCACGGCCCGAACGGGTTTCTACACTTGATATGGGATCGGCGGGCTAGAATACCTCAGTGCATGCTCATTCTAACCATAATGAGTGATTGTGGCTTGCTCATTGCGTTGCCCAAACGCAATTACTCGTTGGATTGAGCTGGGGAGAGCCAGCTAAGCAAGATCTCGAGCCAACAGGTATGAGCCACCTCAGTTACTCATGACCTACTCATTCTGCTCACGAGTGATTGATGAGCTCAACGAGCAAATCATGAGCTTGATGAGATGTCATCACCAATCGAAGTCGCTTGACTGCGCAACAAAGTATGTGAGCAGGAGGAGTTGCTCATGGGTTTGCTGAGCTTGCTCGTTGTTGGTTCATGAGAAGCTGGTGGACTGAGAGGTGCAAAATGAGTGCAGTCGGCAGTAGCAAAGATGATGGATCTTGGTGAGCTCAATTTGCAATTGAGCTGAGAATCTCTCGTGGATTGCTCAAGTACTGTTTCTGAGCTGCTCATGAGTGTTGGGGATGGCGAGGCATTGAGCGACTGAGCGACCTGCAAATGATCTTTGAGTAAATCGGGCTTCTTGAACATGATATACATATTTTGTTAGCAGAAGGTAGAATGATGGTTCCCCAATAGTCTCATCGAACAATACATTGTCATTCAGAAACAATCCCCCACGTGCCTTCAATCATGCCTCAAGAAACTGGTTCTCGGCCTCAAACTCACAACAACGGTAAGCAAACACAGCCAATCAGGTGCCCATAAGAGTTTTCCCTTTCATTATCGAAAGGGACTACGTCAGTAATGCTTCAAACCTGGGTCGCCGAGTCGAGAGAGCCTGGGCCTTGGTCATCCGTGCATGCGACAGCCCAACAAACGGAGACTCGGCCGAGCCACTCAGCTGAAACTCCCAAGTTGTGGCGGCCAATGGCCAACTTGAGCGCCACAACACAATTGTGTTGTCGCATCGAACTCGAGAAATAAGGAAGTCGAAGTAGCGTTGGGCGTGACGCAGGTGTTGATCTAGATGGCTACATCAATAATCAATCAAATGAAGACATTGTTTAGACTTGTTCATCTGCGATGTCCATAGAGAATTGCCAGAAGCTGTTCAGAAAATCAGATATGGTTTGCTTACTGCTACGATTCGCCTTGCAGAACTGGTTGGAGCAGCCGAAACGTGCAAAGCCCTGTTTATGCAGACATAAGCAACAGACCCCGAGAGGCTGAATTGCGAGGCGCTTCACAGCCCATGTCATTGCGCACTCTACACTGGCAGGCAGCTGGTCTTCCTACATACATTAGTGGAAGTCTCATGGGGATTGGTAGACAGCAGTGCTGATTGACAGTGTTGGAAGCCACCGCTAATGAAAAGGCGTTTAATTGTTCCCTACCTTACCTTTTGTATACCCGCTGTTCCCGTTAATATCCATAAGCAGTTTCTATGTGCTCCCTCCCAGTGCTACTCTACAAATCATGTAACTAATGGTCGCTGCGCGAGTTCCTGAAACGCTGTTTGCTGCAGTCATTCTAGTTTACTCATCTAGATCCATCACTCCCTCAGTACGAGAACCCTGTCTCCGCCGTCTCGCGATTCAATTGCCTTCCGTCTCTTGTTCGATGGTTCATTGCATTCATTTGCGTGGATGAGTGCGCGATGCCTTGTGGTGTTGTGTTTCCTCTTGCTACTGTATGTACAGTCAGGGCACTGATGAAGTTTCCTACAATCATTAGTGCATGATTTCTCAATGAGCTCAGCTTCATCGACTTGCCCCTTTCCGCTCCCGCTGGAAGCTCGAATCCAGTCGCTGAACTCTTGACGGGATGTCTTGTCGTCGAATAGTAGCTACACCCAGTTAGGTCAATCCAAGATCTGCCCTTTATGGTACGAGGTTAGCTTACATCTGCTAGCCCTTCCATGTAAAACTCGATGTTTTCGATACTCTGGAGGAATCCCCAATCCACAAATGTGTCCACTATAGATATTATACCGGATGAAGTCTTGTCTTGGGTACGTCTGGCAGACAATAGCTTCTGGATATATGATGTCCGTATGTGCTTCTTCTGCGCCCATCGCTCTTGGCACCATGACTGGCAGGATGCGATATCCTTGGAGACTAAACCGCGACCAGCAAGCTGGAACCAGAATTGACCGTTGTCGTGAATGAATTCGCGGATGGCTATATATACAGAATTGGTCTGTAACGAATTGGCACTCGTTGTTATTCCCACGAGGGATCGATCGTCGGGCTCGTGGAGAGGATTCATGTCGAATTGGCTGCGAGTGAGAGGCTGAGCAACTGGACTTCCATGCGTCCGGAAGGCCAGCATATCCAGCATGGAGAAGTCGACTGAGTTAATTGAGCTTAAGTCGGACCAGATCCCCGACTCTGTATGAGGCTCGGTGTTGTACATTCGTTGTGCGTCGGTTGTCAGACCCGCGAAGCTTTCGAGGCCATGGTCACAGGCTCCAAGATCGTTTGTCGACTCACAATTGGCTAACAACAAGCTCGAACTATCGGACTCGTAAGGAAATTTGAAGCTCCATGGAGTACCTTGAGGGCCGGGGTGTTGATGCGCTTGCTGTGTGTATTTGGCCGGCGATTGCTGATCGAATGGACTGACACAGTGCTTGGCGGGAGGGAGAGATGTGCTTTCGTCGTGTTGCAGACTACGTGTAAAGTAGTAAGGTTCTCTCGAGTTCAGATTCTTAGAACTGCGGTGATTCTGACATTCAGACCAGAGATGACTGGTGAGCTGGCTGAAGGCCCTTCGTTCGTCTTCGTCTTCGATAGCGTCTCGCCATATACGAATGTCGGTTAGGAAACCATCCTGCAACAGCCTTCCTTTGGCATGGAGAATGCGATGAACAACGTAGGATAAGCCACACAACGCAAATATTCTTGCCAAGTTAGTAGGTCTCAGACCAGTCAGGGTATTGCGATACGCAAACACTCCCGCGTAGCGAAGGCCCTGGGCGTCCTCGTAGCCACTGCGTAAGTTGTTGATCACTGCTACGTCTAGGCCTCGAGAGACTTTGACGAACATACCCCATAGCATCTGCATTTCGTCTCTGACAGCTCTTGCAGAAGCCCATGCGAGATCCGAGGCCCGAATGTCATCGTTGATTGAGTGAGATTGTGTACCCAGAGAGTTGTTAAAAGGGATTGCAGTGCGGTCATTGGGAAGATTGTTGGTATATGTCAGGCTCTTGTGCGAACTTGGCTCTGTATGGTCGAGATAGATGAAAGCAGCAAGAAGTCCATCAACTTCCGCAAGAGCTCTGTCACTCATCCTCACGGAGACTAATGGTTGATCGCTGTTGTTGGTAGAGGGTGAAGAGAAGTAGTTATTGTAGTGTCTCCAGCACGTAGTATAGTCTGATGCTTTAATATATCTATCATTTATACCGCTGATCCTTCTTCAACTTTCAGTTTCCTCGCTGAGGCTGCATGTCTAGCATGTATGCCAGACAGCGGATACCTGCGTGCCCGGGGCCCGCAGTGGAATGAGAGGCGAGTCTGAACCATGATTAGGAGTGGAGAAACAAGGGCTACCTCAGTCGCAAGTATTTTCCTCCTTGTCTGAGGCATTTTAAGTACCTGAGTTGGATGTAACAAACTTGACGACAAGGGTTATTCCTAGTACCGGTCAATTCGGTAGTGATCGAACATCGCAACTAACAAGGCCAGACCACAATCGATTGTGAGCTTTTGGTGGTAAGTCACCAGTACGCATCTAATGTTATCCCCTCAGGTAGGCGCAAAAAGTTGTCTCTTGAGATGGATGCAATTTTTGAACCGGTGTATCTTTCTACCCTTGATGTATTGGTGATTGTATCACGATTGAACATTTTACAAGATTAGCAGAGACCACAGCTGTGTAGTGTATAGAACATAAATGCTGCATTTCCTATGTAGTAACATTGATATAATTCCCAGTCCATTATGAAACAAATCGTATAAGAGTAATCGCTCTCATCCCGCTCCCATACAACACAGCACCATGCTTCCTCCTCAGCCTACTTCAACTGCCAAGGAGGGGTCAGGGACAGACACACCCTCTCAGCGTCAGTCAGCCAGTCAGAATCCATGATCCGTTGCTAACATCCAGAAGGCGAGCCATCTGTAATGCTGTTAGCTTGGTCGATGGAGCCAAAACACGTCGAGGTCTGGTCCTCCGAGCGCGCAATCTCACAGGCCAATGAGAAATGCATCATGAACGCTACTTGGATCACGAAATCCTAGCATTCGCCCGTTCTTATTGTTCGCCATGAACGTACACGAGCTGTTCCGTTGAGAAGGCAAACAGAAGCTTGTTTTGAGACAATGTCCTTATGAAAAAGTAGGCTGATGGCCGAGAGGGCTGACATGGTTGGGGTTCACTGGGTCATTAATGAGATAGACTACATGGCATAAGGCTTTTATGCCATGACAAATATTCTATTGTTCAAGTATATGGCCGTCTGCCTTGACTTGTCTTACAATTAGTTCGCCATGCGTCTCAATGGGTGAGCCTCCGTGTTAAACACCCACTCATCCAGACTAATAACCTCCTCATCCTCAAACATCAGATAAAAGTATTTCAATGTCTCCGCCATCCAAAAGCTCTCCATGTAGTCTTTATGCTTGATCTCTTCAGCCCCAACATCCTCCACCGCCGCAAACGCATCATCCGTCTCAGTAGCAGCGCGAATCGCAGTCCACATGTTCCACGCAATGTCCCGAAGGTCTTCTTTGCCGGTGATGCGGTAGAGATAAAAGATAGACTCGATAGTCTCAGGTCGGAGGAGGTATGATGCTTCTCTTGCGCGGAAACCGAGAGGCTCTTTCTTGTAATTCGGGTCGAAGGCGCAGGGCTCGAGGGTTGGACAACGTTCGACTTGCACGATTTCCGGCATGAGACCGGAAGGATACGCGGCGTATGCTTTTGCGCAGCCACGGGCAAGCTTCTCGCCGATAACGACGTGGTCATCTCGTCCGAGAGCTCTGCCGCCTAGGGCATACATGCCTCCAGCGAAGCAGGTCAAATGCTCTACGCCTGTACTCAATCGCGATTCCTTGACTCGAGGAGGGAATGATGCCTCACCCAGCATGAGAACATCATCTTGATCGGGGAGCATCGGTCGGAACATCAAGTGCTTAATTCCAGCGTCTGCAGCAGCGAGATACATCTTCCCATACTTTGGTTCAAGACCCTGCAAGAGGACATATTCCTTGACGAGGTACTCGTACAGCGAGTCGCCGTTAGCGCCCATGCCAAACGTGTCATCGGTGACTTTGAATCCATCCTCAGCATTAATCTGAAGAGGCCAGAGTCCAGGAATAGCGGTCTCGTTTTGCGTTCGCTCAAAAGCTTTGGTGATGTAGTCGATAGCGTCGTAGTATTTGGGATTACCGGTCTGCTGCGACAAACGTGTGAACTCCATGCTCATACTACCCAAACTAGCAGCGCTCTGTCGTGGTTCTGGATGCCCCGTCCCTTCCTTTAGGGTCTTGAATCTGATCGTATGCGGTGGCATATGCTCCGGGTTGTCGAAAGTGCCGTATAAAAGATCTCCCAGCTCAATCGCCTTGGCCAGCAAGGCGCTCTCTCCACTGAGCTCATAAGCCGAAAGTAAACCTCCCAGATGTCGAATTGTCGTCTCAAAAACATTGAATCCATCGGCGGTCGGAATATCCCAATCCATGCGAGTCACAAAGTCAACAGCTCTGTAAAACTCCCGCTTCATACCCATGATCCACAACGTGTCGAGATTGTCGCAGATGGTCGCAGCCCACCCACCAAAAGTATCACGACCCTCCAAGCTCAAAGGCTTCAATTCATCACTTCCCCAAGCATATTTCTCATAAGACCTCCAAGTCTTTTTAAATGCTTGCTTGATGTCCTTTCGTCTCTGATCCGCAGTCTCAAGCTCACGTTTTCTCAATTCGGGATTGGAAAAGTCGTGCTGGATACGCGGTAAACTGACTGGTGAACCTCGCGGGGGCTTGGCCATGCTGCTGATGGTCAATGGATACCGGAGGGTGTGTTTGCTCCAGTCATAGCTGCTGGGGATGAATTGAATGCTAGGGCCTGATATTTCGCTGAAAAGGCAGTAGAATACGAGTAACGCGATGAAGAGCGATAACAATGCCCTGGACGGGGTGAATGGCAGACCTACGCCCATTTTGATGAAGTAGCACTCAAAAAATAAAGAAATAAAGAAATAATAAGGAATGATGCGGTGTCAATTCAAGTCACCATTGGGAAGACAGAGGGCGTGAGAATACTACCTAAACTCAATGCCGACCGTGAGAAAGATGAACAGGTGAAGAACAGTTGGGGTCAGCTACGATCTTATAACAACTAAAGGGATCGGGAACAAGGATTCGAGACAAGTTCCCCCCCACATGCTGACACGCAAGCTTCAGCTTCTAAGAATAAAACATAATCTGCAGACGCGAGATGCGCAGTCACTTTTACCGTCTTTAGTGTCCAAGTATGACATATCAGGTGGAGGAAGGGATATGCACGGTCTTGTTTCTCGTATCACTCACTGAGAAAAGGGCGATTTTCAGGGGTGCATGCCCTGAGAGTTAAAAGTCAAAGCTGCTGACGGGCTGAAACCCCCTGATTAGCCTCCAGCCAAGGAATAGTTCATGATGCCACGGATAATTTAGATGAGAAAAAGCTTGGTATTGCATCGCCAAGACTAGACTTGACGATTTTGAGGTTGGTGCTTTTACCGGATGTGATTCTAGCTTCCGACGATGTTAAGGTTAACTGAACATCATTTGTGGCGGTGCTGGTCCTGTCAAGCCACAGCTAACTTTGCCTCACCGCCAAAAAATCAAATTCTGCCACTTTTCCAGCTCTGACAAGCGCCGACGATTAATTCTTTCGCATCTCGTCGAACACACAACACAACCCGCCAAAATGTCGTCTATGCGAAATGCCGTGGCGCGACGCCCTCACAGAGAGCGTGCGCAGCCTCTAGAACGTCGAAGACTCGGTCTTCTCGAGAAGCACAAGGTTTGTAGACCTCCCAATACCCCACTGGAGCAGCTTTTGACGATTGTAGGATTACTCGCTTCGAGCCAAGGACTTCAACAAGAAGAAGGCGCAGCTCAAGAACCTCAAAGAAAAGGCGGCCGAGCGAAACGAGGATGAATTCTACTTTGGTATGATGTCCCGAAAGGGACCGGGCTCCAGGATCCAGGATGGCAAGCGATGGAGCGGAACAGTCGAGGGCGATCGGGGAAATAAGGCGATGGACGTTGAGACCGTGCGGCTTTTGAAGACGCAGGATATCGGATACATTCGAACGATGCGACAGGTTGTTGCGAAGGAGGTGGCAAGACTAGAGGAACAGGTTGTTCTGACACGAGGTTTCGACAAGCTTGACGAGGATGAGGACGACGAAGACGAGGGCAGCGACTCCGAATTCGACTTTGCGACCGCCCCGTCAAGACCTAGAGAGCCCCGAAAGATTGTATTCATGGACGACGAAGAGCAGCGCGAGGAAACAATACTAGATATCGAGGACGAAGATGGCGCGGACAAGACAGTCGACGATGACGAGAAGAAGGAGGAAGATTTCGAGCGCGCAAAGGCCCTCCGCCGCCTTCGTCGCCAATTGGAGAATGCACGAAAGAAGCTCAAGGCGCTCACAGACGCAGAGGGCGAACTAGAGATCCAGCGCGCAAAGATGGCCAAGACAGCGACGTCGGGAGGAACGACACGCAAAGGAAAGAAGATCATGGTGCGGACACGGAAGCGATAAATCATCAACGGAATCAGTATTCATTTGGGGCTTTCTTTGTCATTTCGTGTTCAGTTCGTTACGGCTCGCTAGCTAATAGATACCCTTCAAAACACCATGGGTTTATGATACAGAAAAGAAGAACTGGCCGCGCTCAATCGAATTAAGAATAAAATGTTCCGTGTCCTCATTAATACTTTGATCCTATACACTTATAACACCCCTTGAATGCGAAACCGACGCATTTGAAGCTTATCGTCAATATCCAGATGAAGCACGCAAACAGGCCCTTGACAATCTTGACGATCACGCGGATCAAAAAGGGTAATTTATCCTCCTTCTCTCGCGGCTTGCTTTTACCCAGACTCTCGTCTTGGCTCTCAACGTCAATCTCGAACGACTCCATGTGGCGCTTCTTTCGCTCATCGCGTTTGCCGATTTTGCTCAGCCGCTTTTCCTGCTTGGCTGTGAGGATGAGAGGAGGCGGTGGTTCAAATACTTCCATGGCCGGAGTATTCTTCTCATCCGCTGATGCGACGAGCATAAGAGCTGTGACTGCGACGTCGACTATGAAGTAGGACTCTATCTTTGCGGCGATGCCAGTGTCGATCTCGAGCCACCCACCGCCTGTGCCATCGCGCGTGAGCTTGGCGAGATGTTGGGGTGATTCGTTGTGCTCGAGGGTATATTCTACGCGCGACCAAGACGGTGAGCGCTCGATGGTCACGCAGAATGGTGTTGCGAGGGACGGGTGTACGAGGAAATGGTGCGAACTGTCTTCGTCCCAGACGAGACGGGCGCATTCGCGCTCTGCTAGCATGACGGACTGAGGATCTTGAGCGCGCTCGATGGCCATTTTTGTAGCGGGCGTTGGCATGAGAAGAGCGACGAGGCCATCGTTTGGAGGATGACGACGGGATTCTTCCTCGAGGGTCGTGGTGAGCGCTTCTTGCCAGTGTTTTGTATCGGTGATTTTAGTACCAGACGAATTACTGTTGTGCCCGACAACACCGCTGATGATACTGCTCGCTGAAGAACTAGCTTCAGGCTTGGGCGCTTTGTACGGTTTGTTGGGATCATGTCGTGTGAGAGTAACATATGCCGAAGCAGACGTTGGATCTATACGGAGGTTGTAGAATGGCTGTGATGCTGATGAGAGGCTATACACTGGTGCATCTTTCTCTTGAGCTAGTTTCATGCAGTACACTCTTCCCTCTGATGGTGAAGCTTGCCATCCGTTTGCGACTTTCCAGTAGTTCTTGAGCTGTTCATTCGAACTAACCGTTGGAATCAGCGGTGGTTCCTGTTGTTGGACGTTGCGATGTGGCCATGAAGATTGCGCTGATTGAACGCTCATGGGACTTATGACTGGACTTCTAACGGGATTTCGAGGGGCTGATCCGGAGGGTGTTTCGTGGTATGTCTGACGACTTATGACAGCTCGTGGCATCTGAGTTGGTTGGATCTCTGTGGGGACATAGTTCTGTTGACCGAGCGGTACTTCTGGGTTATAAGCCGGGAAGATAGACCGTAAAGGCTGCGCAGGAGCTTCACCCCCCAAAGGTGGTTTTGCGATTGAACTTCGTGATCGATCACTGCTACTTCTAACAAGGGTGTTACCCTGCGCAAAGCCAGTATCAGACCGTCCAGGGATTTGCACCGTCGGTCTAGGTCGTTGAACCTTTACAGGCTTGGGCGGTTCACTCTGCACGGGCTCGAATTCAATGGGTGTGTGAGCTCTATTCTGGGGAGTCTGTCTCGGCGACGCCGGTCTTGGTTCTGGAGACATCGCCTGTGGTGTTGCGGCCCGTCGGTCACTGGGTGTAGGAGCTCGTCTGTCACTGGGCGTCGGAGCTCTCCTCTCACGAGATTCAGAACGGCGAGGTTTTGGCGTTTGGTTCCGTGATACAGGCAGTGGTTTCGATGAGTTGGGACTCGGGAATAGAGAGAACCCGCCTGGGGTTGGAGTCGACATTCTTCTGTATCAAACAGTATATACTTTCTTCCCAGAAGAGCAGGGGTATCAATAGAGACGTCTAGGCTAGCAAGACGAAGAGAATGCCGATTATGCTGCTATCGCTTCATGATCAAAACAAATTGTCACGTAATATGTTTTCCACATAAACATAAACAACAGCAAGAATTCCCCAGAATGGAAAGCAATGTTGGTTGATATTATATTCTCCCACTCATCGCACTTTTAAGCGCTCGCATCTTGGGACTAACACGGTTAAAAATAGCATCGTGCAGATGGACCAATTGGCGGGGATGTCACACTGCAGCAGGGACCTAAGCGCCCTGGAGGCGCGACTCTCGAGAGGGGAAACTGCAGCGCTATTGGCCGGGGCGAAAAGATTTAGGTTGGGCGGGGAGTGTTTTTACTGGTCTCTGCGCGGGTGATTTGTGTGATATTGTGCGGGGAGTATAAGTCGGTAATGAGCTGAGGAGCGGTTGAGCCTATGAAGATGATGTGAGGGATCATGGATCTGGGAATAGTGGAAGGGCTGGGGATATGGAGAGAGGCGTGGCCAAAATAAACTGGACTCAAGGCTTACCAAGATATACTACACTTACCCAGGTCTTTTATCCCCTAGGATAGAGGCCTTATTTCCGTTTGACCGTCTGTGGCCTTGAAACATCGAGGTTCACCGCTTGATGCACGCAACCCTTTGTTACAGTTACATACATGAACTGCCGATTCCA
Organism: Fusarium tjaetaba; assembly: GCF_013396195.1. Classification (NCBI taxonomy): domain Eukaryota; kingdom Fungi; phylum Ascomycota; class Sordariomycetes; order Hypocreales; family Nectriaceae; genus Fusarium; species Fusarium tjaetaba. The sequence continues at coordinate 53,669 of NW_023501263.1, read as the reverse complement.
CCACTGAAGACTCTGTTTGTGTTTGGGGGAGAAACAGATGCTGATGAATGTTTGATAAGCAACCTGGCGGCAATTGTCACAATCTGTCGGCTGGGTTGAGTAGTTCTCTATGACGATCTTGGGCATGAGGCTGTTTGGGTATCAGTTGACAAGCATCGATGCATGCTCTTAAACATTTTCGGCGTTGGTCCTCACCCTGTCGAACTCCAGCGTTTGCATATGCTTATCGAGTTGAACTGACTCTTCCATGCCATCTCGGCATTGATCCTGATCATAGTGGTACACTGTCTTGTCTTCACCTTTTATTCTTACATTCCCCCAACGTAATACCCCAAAAACGCCACAGATGCAACAATTCATTATCATTGTCCCTCGCCCCTCGGCCTATCCTTCGCCGTAAGTCCATGTATCCTCTCCCCCCTCTGCTCCATCTCCTTCTGCCTCGACAGCCGCACGTGCTCGGGTAATCCCCACCACTCCCGCATAAACTCCTCCTGGGCCTGTGCGACTCTGGCTTTTCGCTCGCGTTCGCGCTGGCGTTCTATTCGTAGGGCGAACCACTCCTCGCGTGCCTCGTCGTGGGCGGATTGTGTGGCGTGCAGCTTCATGCAGCTGTTCATGGAGCGGTGTTCGGCGCGGCAGGCGAAGGAGACGGTGAATGTGCGGCCGAGGGCGCATGCGGCGAATGCTGGGGTTTGTCAGTGGCCTGATGTTGAAGTTGTATTTTGGGGGTGAAGTTGGTGGTTGAGGTAGAGATGGAGGTGGTGGAGGGGGACGTGCCTTTGATCTCGTCGGCGCATTCTTTTCGGACTTTTTGGTAGAATATGTCTCGGACTTGTGCTTCTTGTGATGCGGAGAGAGGTAGAGGGTTGCGAGAGGGGACTCCGAGCTTCTCCTCTGGCACCGGGGGGTTCTGGACGGCCATTGCGGCCATGGGACGAGCGCGCGAGGCTCGGAGTCGTAGGTATCGTAGATAGAGGGTCTGAGGGAGTTCGAGGAGAGATAAATGTGACGTCGGGGAGGTCGTGGTGGATCGTTGATGGCGAGTGAAGCTATATCGGACGAGAAGCTTGCGGGATCTTGTGAGGTGAGCCGATGAGCAAATTGTGGCAGAATGCCTGACCGCCTTCCACTTTGGGTTTATCGGAAGATGGACTGCACCATGATGCATAAGACTTCATCGAAGGCATCGCCAACTTGATGCATTTGTGCATTTAGATAATTGAGCGATATCCCGTCGTCTCTGTTGAGTATCTTGCAGTTCATCGGCGCCAACGATACTTTGCCATGCCGGTATCGCTCTGGCCAAACGCCACGTCTCCAATATGAAGCACAAAGTGTCAGCGTGAACGCCCTAAATGCCTCAGGCGACACAATAAATTACATTCAATAAACTTTGGCCATTGAGTTTCTATTTTGCGGAGATTGTGTTGAATTTCCAGGCACCTTTAGGCAGCATCGCTGGCTTATTGGTGTTGTCTCGGTTGCGGTGACCTCAAGAACCAGGCAGCAGGGAGCAAGAAAACACCGGACCTTAATACGGCGTACAAGGTGTTGAAATAAATTTAGCAAAAGGTATCCTAACTCTGTACTAAACTCATCCTAAACTTATACTAAATTACCCAAGTCTTTTTGTCATTAGGATCAAGGACCTGTGCTTTCTTTCCTCCCCTAGCCAGGGCTTGCTTGGATCACCATTGTTGTTGCACCAACATTGAGACTTTGCGTGAGTATCACCGTAAATTTTAACAATCATGGTACATGTTTTCCAACCCTTGTTTGTGAGTAATGCTGCTGGACTTTAAGGTATGAGTTGAGAAGTGGTGTATAAAGACCGTCCTCCTCTCCCCAGGCCTTACCACCATCCAGCTTTACAAGTCCATCACATCAGCTTTTCGCACCTGATCGTGACCTACGTCTCAAGTCTTTAAATCAACATGGGATCCCCCGCTACGATCTCTCAGAACATTGAGGAATCGTCTTCCCTCGATGGTCTGCTCTCTGATGTATCCTCCGCCCTAGACAAGCGTGCGGGCAAAGACATCTTTGCCATCGGAGGCAGCGTTGGTGATGATGGTGACTCTACTAATTCGACTGGTAACTCTATCACAATCCGCTGGGATAAGCAGGGGCATGGTCACACTCTCAAGCTACCCCTCAACAAGGATCCTGCCGCTCAAGATGCCTTCAACACCTTGTTGGCCGATTGTCAACCAGCAACCTTCGGCATCGGCAGCCAAGAGGTTCTTGATGAGGAGTACAGAAAAGCGGGGAAGATGAACACCGAAGACTTTTGTACCAACTTCAACCCTTACGAACACGGCATCGTCGATACCATCAATCAGGCCCTAGCCCAAGCCAGTGTCACTGATGCCCGAGGCCTCGGTGTAAAGGCCGAGCTTTACAAGCTCAACGTAAGCCCCTACGATTGAACTTGGGTACCCATACTGATTATACAGGTGTATTCGGGACCTTCTGGCAAGTTCAAGCCTCATGTTGACACTCCACGATCTGATCGCCAGATGGGTTCGCTTGTTGTCAGTCTTCCTGTTGAGCACAAAGGTATGATGCACAAGGCTGCGACTCTGATTCATTGACGCTTACAGGGTTCTAGGGGGGCAGCTTGCGGTTAGACATGGAGGTCGTGAGATTATTTTTGACTGGGCGCCGAAAAGCGCAGAGGCCATTCAGTGGGCGGCTTTCTTTTCTGACTGCGAGCATGAAGTTCTGCAAGTCACTGAAGGGCATCGCGTCACACTGACTTATAATCTCTTCTGGACCAACTATGGCCCGGCTTTGATGTCAGATAATCTTCGGGCTCTGGACCAAGAATCTCTTCATTTCTTCAATGCGCTTGAGAAACTACTTGAGAACAAGCATCTCATGAAAGAAGGTGATCTAAATCTTGACGCCGTCATGTTCACTTACTGATAGCAAAATCTAGGCCTCGTCGGATTTTCTTGCACCCACGCTTACCCTCATACCTCCAAATCATCCACCAATAACCTGCACCACATGCTCAAAGGCATCGACATGGTAGTCTACCAAGCCCTCAAACGTATCCTCGGTACAGCCGAAGTCGCCGCATTGGTAGACGATGAGGAATACAGACACGACCAGCAAGAGTCGATACCAGAGAGGATTGAATGGAAGAAAGAAAACTGGCTGAAGTATCAGCCAGACCAGCCAGAACCCCAAATCACGGAGGCAGAGCAGGACATCTTGGACAATAAGCTAGCTATCGGTCGCCCTCTGAGACCTGCCGTTTATTTCTGGCATGATTATGACAATAGACTTGACCCAGCTGAAGTCAATGCTCAGTATGGACCTGACTGGCAAACTGACAGGAGGAACTTTTATCCTCGAGAAGACGTCACTTGGTTGAATGGCCCGCCTGGGGAGGAGGTTTCGAAAGAACTTGCCGTTGCTTTCATCACGGTCAGTTCGGAGCATATCACCCTAATAACAGAAGTATTGACATGAGTTTATAGTACGGAAATGAGCCTGGTATTGACGCTTACTACACTTCGGCCGTCATTGTCGCAACGGTGGATGGGGCATCCAAGTCAGACGCAGGCACCCAGAGCGGAAGCGTGAGCGATGCAGAGGATTAGCTTTGGGAACATTAACTATCCGGTCTTCCACTAAACAGAGGCTCACAAATGTTTGAGAAGTAAAGTTTATTATGCTAGTCTTCTGTACAAGTTGTGCCTTATGAAATAAAATAGCCTATTCCTCAGCTAAAGTTCTGACATCGGCTTGTGACTCGACGTATCCCTGCCCTTGCTGACTACTCCGTGGCGTGAAAGCCAGAGACGACAAGAGACAAGAAGCAATCGAGAAGTTATAACTCTGCTCTGAAGCATATATGGGGAGATAACCTCCTCGGTCTCAACTTCCGCTTCTTTGGAGGTGAGTTCACAATCCTCTCCAAAAGCAGCGACCACTGATCCATCGGGACGCCACCTCGGTGAAGATGTCGGTCCACATCTTCATGAATAAGCATGAGAAGGATACGGAGAGTGAAGTGCGCTGAGTTCCCAGCTAAGCACGGGTCTTGGCACGCGACTCCAATTTTCTGAGTCATCTCGCGCTTGCTTATCATTTTACCCGTCGGGACATGGAAGACTTCCTCCACAACCTGGGAAGTGTCGATAGTTCTGATGGCGTGGAAACGCACGCCGCAGCTTCTCAAGAACGAGAGGCTTTCGTCTCGTTCATGGGCGATGAGGTAGAAACCGTTGTTCTTGACGATATTGGTGATCTCCTCCTCGAAGTCATCCATCGGAACGTACTTCATCCTTCCGAACCGGAACATATCCTCGAATTCAGGAGAGTATTCTTCATCCCCAACGACCCAATGATGAGACTCCACGACGCTGGCTGCTAGGTTGACATTAGGTTTGGGAGGCTTGGCCAATACATCTCCAAGACGTTCAGTATCAAGGATAGAGATGCCGATCTGGAAGCTGTACACTTGATCTTCATGCATTACAACGTCTGCGACGTCGATAGAAAGGATCTGGAAGCTTGAGTCCTCTCCGTACTGCCATGTTTCGAGGTGTTCGTGCTGTATCCAAGACCAGCGCGATACACGTTGGGTCTCTATGGCGTATCCCATCACCCACTGAGGGACGAAGAGCTCTGGGCACTTGAACCAAGAGTGGTCCGATGATTCGTCTGATGAGTCGTCCATCTGATTAGTGTACAACATATTCGATGGTGGTTTGAAACAGTGTGACGATTGTTCGTAGGCCGAATGTGAACTAAAGAGTCGTGGTTGAGAGAATCGTGATGGACAGAAGATCAAGTTTCTATGCGTACAGAGTAGACACTAAGGAGATATTTATAGCTAGAAACAAAAGTTGATGGTTTTGTGTAAAGAGAAGCTTTGCAAAAACGAAAGCCAGTTCCTCAGAGTCATACTGTTTGGCTAGAGAAGCTCCTTCTTTCAGAGTTTAAACTTCACAACAGGCACGAAACCTTCACGATGCCAGCTCCCTTCGAATGAAAAGTAATGCAAGAACTTTAAAGGTTTTAGGCACCTAATTCTGGTTACTGCACGAGAAGAACATAACACAAAGAGCTGAGTCGACTATTCTCGACCGAACCTTGAACACTCTAAAGTACTGCATCGCTCAGATAAGATGATTGAACTATTAAGTTTCATAACGAGGGAATAAGAAGATTTGGAAAAAGTTTGTGAAGCAGGATAATTGAACTATTAAGTTTTATAACGAGGGCATTTGAGAAAAATTGGACAAAGTTTATGAAGAGAAAAGTATAGGAGTTCTTAACAAATTAGTCGTGAGATGCGCCACGCAAAGGGATGCCAAAGTATAAAAAACGTGCAGCGTCTTTATCTTGGTCCGAGTGAATAGCCACTTGAACTTGCGTTGTTTAGAACTTAACTGATGCTGTCAAGTAAATCTCCTCCCAATAGAAGACGGTGGCGAATGATAGCTGGCTAGGGAAGGAAAGAAGATTTAGAGGCGGTATCAAAATAAACTCAGCAAAAGGCATCCTAAACTTATCCTAAATTTATGCCAAATTACCTAAATCCTTTTATAATTTAGGATCACGGTTCTATATTTCTAGCTCCTCGAGGCAATATCAAGGGCTCCATCACTTTGCTGTAAGACCTTTCGCGTTAGACTGCCAACTTGCATACGATGAGTGAGAAACATGTATATTTAATATGGCGATGAGAAACTCCTGGGAGTAGTGTTTGTGGGGAAGCGCATTATTCTTGATACGTATATACATTGCGAATAAATTCTCATCAATGTCTCCATCATGTTTCTAATTGTGACTGTTGGTATAAAAAGCCACCGCTGTTATTGGATATATAAAATACTGGCAAAACAGAAACGTAACTCCACGCGCCAAGCGGCCCGGTCATTATTCCCTTCTTCACTTCATTTACTGCTGGGGATACGCTTGGGGAGGATAAGGCTGGGGCTGAGGCGGCGGCGACATTGAAGCAGGTGGAGGGTGGGTGTAGTTTGTCTGGCCATCGAGCTCACTTCCGTAATGCTGAGGAGGAGGAGACACTGCGGCGGGAGGAGGTGTAGAGTAGTTTGTCTGACCATCAAGTTCACTTCCTTGAGGTTGAGGAGGCTGTTGGTACTGCTGAGGAGGATACTGTCCGTAGTTCTGCTGACCTTGGTACTGTTGGTCCTGAGGAGAGTAAGGTGCGGCGGGAGGAGGATAAGCGCCCTGTTGTTGGTATGGGCTCTGGGCAGGTTGGTAAGGAGAGGGAGTGCCCTGAGGATACTGCTGCTGTTGTTGAGGAGCGAATTGGCCCTGAGTAGGTTGTTGCTGGTATGGCTGCTGGGGGACGCCCTGAGGTTGAACAGGCTGAACCATGGGTTGACCTTCATTGACCTTGGTCTCCATTTGGTAGTTGTTGTTGGGTGAAGGTGAGGCAGCGAGGTTGACAGCGAAGCGGCCTTCCTTGCGACCACGGAGGAACATGACGAGTGTCCAGACAAAAGTGACAATGAATAGGATCCTAGAAGTCAAGCGTTAGTCAACATTCTCCCTAACTCGAGGACTGAGACAACTTACCAGACAAGCGCACCAAGACCCGCGACGGCAGCAAGCATAGCCAAACCACTCTTGAAGAGAATAACATTCTCCCCGTCACGCTTAAAGATATTGCAAGTCTTACTATCCGTGAGACTTCCATCGTCAACACAACCATAAGCATTAACAGGGACGACGTATTTGGCACGTCTCGCAGCAGTGGCTGCCCAGGCGGCAAGCCAGAGAACCATCATCAATGCATCGAGACTTAGAACGGCGATGATGTGATATGCGTTTTGAAGACTGGGGATTTTCTCTGTGAGGAGGACGTATGCGATGACTATCCATGAGATGATAGCCTAGATGTGTTAGTGTTATTGAGATGAAATGATGAGAGGGAGGACGTACAATGGCGAGAGATAGAGCTTCTTCATCGAGAGTAGCATCGTGCATCAAACGACCACAAAGACCAACAATGATAAGAGAAATAAGAAACTGAAAGCCTCGAATTATGACAATCCAAAGCGGTGTCTGAAGAACATGGCCGCCCTCAACCTTTTCCTGAGTTTGTTCCATAGTAACAAGCAGTGTAAGTGATAGTCAAGCCACGAGAAGCAGCCAAGAGATGGGAAGTTGCTAGTGTAAGGGGCCAAGACGAGTGTTCGCTGGGAAGAATGATTTATGGCGCACCCTTTTCTTTCGGCTCGGGGGGGAAACACAACAGCCTTATAGGGACCCCGTTCACTTACAAGAAGCCCAAGGCAGATTTCGAGGGACGAGGGAACCCTTGCGGATGGCGTCGTTAGCGTACTTCAGCCGCAGTTCAGCTTGCCCGTTCGGGATGCCTTGTTGGCGCCGTTGGGCTCTCTTGGTGGAGGGGGGACAAGGCATGGTTTTCGGTCTGTCAAAGAATTGTCCGAGTTTCAAGGCCATACGCGTATATTAAGATAATCTCTCTATCTGTTTCTTCAACTCCGTATTTATTTGCCTTTTTCAAGAGTTCATCATCGTCGGCAGTCACACGAGTGTAAATGTCGAGTGCCTTGGTGGTGTTTAGTTTAATTGACAGCAAACGAAAACAGGGTCACAACGGTACCACCCTACCTAACACCCCTGCACAACACAAGGCACGAAAAGTAAAACAGACAAATGTCGTTAAAGGCGGAGCGGCTTGTGGAAATTGAACTTGACAAGTCTGGGCAGTGCGACAAGCCACTTGAAGCTATTGCTCCTTAAAATACTCACTGAGGCGTTTCACTAGAAGGGACGGAGTTTCTAGCTTGATCGCTAGGGAAATCGGCATTACATATTGACAAGTGACAAAATCCAAGGTAAGAGAGTGACAGGGCTCGGGTGAAGAGAGTGCACATACATACATATGTAGGTTGGAGAAGAAGTGCTTCCCAGTTGAGCATGCTGCGCGAGATTTGGTTCGAGGTGCAGATCCCTGTCTGTACGAAGGATTTCGCTAACCAGCCCATGCCGGTGTCGATCACATGGATAAGATCTCCCGACAAGCTTCTCACTCTCACTCTACCAGGGCGTTTATGTCTCTTGTCACACAAGCTAGCTAGTCGTAAAGTGTTCAATAAAAGGTGAGATTTGTTCCTCTTTTGGGAGATGTAAGACGGGTGAGGCTTGTCTTACTGGAGAGACTGGATGGGAGAATAGCTGAATGCGGAGAGTGGAGATGGCACATGGGCTGTGCTTGTTCAGCCGTTGGAGCTAATTTATGGAGTGGCGGAATGGGCGAGGTTTGGCAGGGAGAGTGCGGAATTGGAGGATGGGGGAGATTGGAGAGGATACGGGGGAGCCACTGGAAGGGCGTATTCAGCAAGATTCAATTAATAATGCAGTCACTGTAACCGTCTTCCGGAGTGCGAGACTGCCTTGCACGATAGAGCTAGAAGGTATGATGGGTATACCGTGAGATGTTGGATTTTCGAGCCGGAGGGCCGTGGTTCTCCTTGCATCTCAGCCTAGACACCCGCCTGCTACCCGTGCAGCCGTGGCCAATCTACAGGGATCCAAGTGAAACAAATCACATCTATTAAGTGTCCGAGAACGATGCTATAATGTAAAGGACTCATACCAAGTCCACTCATGACAAAACGCCTTCACCCGCCGCCCCGCTTCATATGATCCAAGCCATCCCATGCCCAGATATCTTTTTCGCTTTTATTCTCATTCAAAGTCATTCATATCGTCATCACCCTTCCCTTTACTGCTCGTTAGGTCCCTTGATCAGAACCTTGATCGCCTCTCCCTCCTTGACCTTCTTGAAAGCCTCCTCGGCCTGCTTGAACTCAACAACTCCAGTGATGAGCTTCTTGACATCAACCTTGCCAGTAGCGACAAGCTCAACGGCGAGAGGGTAATCACCGGCGCCGTAGCGGAATGAGCCGCTGGCTGTAGCCTCCTTGATACAGAATGCCATGATGGGGAAGGTAATGTCGGCCTTGCCCATGCCGCCCTGCACGTAGCTACCGCCGTTCTTGAGGACGTGGATAGATGCTTGGATTGAGGGCTCAGCACCGCTGGCGTCAATGACGACGTCAGCGCCTTCAGGAAGATCAGCGAGCTCGCAGATGTTCTTGGCGTTCTCCTCGGGCGCAATGCGCTGAGAGGCGTAGACGTGAGTGGAGGCAAAGTCCTTGGCGAAGTCGAGCTTGCTCTGGACGATATCGACGCTGACGATCTTGGAGGCGCCGTAGGCCTTTGCGACAGCGGCGCAGAGAAGACCAACGGGCCCAGCGCCCATGACAACGACAGAGTCGCCGGGCTTGACGCGCGCCTGCTTGACGATGTGCACAGCGACAGCGAGAGGCTCAATCAGCGCACCCTCCTGCTGGGAGACATTATCAGGAAGCTTGAAGCAGAAATCCGCCGGCGCAGTCCAGTAGCCGGTCAGAGTTCCATGGTAAGGTGGTGTAGCGGCGAATACCATATCCGGGCAGAGGTTATACTTGCCCGCGAGGCAGTTCTGGCATCTTCGGCAGGGGTAGCCGGGCTCGAGGGCGACGCGGTCGCCGACCTTGAGGGTCTTGACCTTGGAGCCGACTTCCACGATGGTGCCGGCGGACTCGTGGCCTAGAACCATGGGGTCCTCGACGACGAACTTGCCGATGGAGCCATGGACCCAGTAGTGCACGTCGGAGCCGCAGATGCCGGTGTAGTTGACGGCGACGAGGACATCGTGAGGGCTCGAGAGGGTGGGCTTTGGGCGCTCCTCGAAGGAGACGTCGTTGGGCTTGTTGAGGACGAAGGAGAGGTTCTGGGGGTGGATGTTAGTGAGACGTCATGAGGGGCCATGATGGCGGGGTATGATGTGAGGCTATGAGCTGGGTAAGACATACGCTGGCCATTTTTGCTGCTATTGAGTGAGTAATTGAGAGAAAATGAGAATTGAGAGACGAGAGATGAGATGAAGAGGAGGAATTGAGTCGCGTGTCGTGGGATGATTAAGTAGGTTCGTCACTCGTAGCTCAAAGTGGGATGTCCGTCCTGTCTTATATGGATCACAGTGGAGTTCAATCAACACCGTCACTATCACCAAGCGCAATTGCAATAATAGCCTGAACAACAAATCTCTGTAGACTACAATCAAAAAAATTCAGATCATGGTCTAAATCTGCTGATGAGGGCAGCGGCTCATATACCCCAACCTCATCACATGGTCCCTCCCTCTCACCTCACTCATAGAATTGCTAGCCAAATACCCGTCATGATGGTTACACCCCCACGGTTTTTACCCTCGCCAATCAAGAAGCCATGATATCGAGACCACAAGACCCGACAGGATTCTCTCTAAATATGGGGTGCTTGTCATGACGGGAGCGCTTGATGTTCTGATGGGCACTTTAACCAGAGCATTTAACCGCGCGAATGAGAAGAGTGGGATTGGTGGAGTAGGATCCGTCGGTGAGAATTAGACCGGGAAAGCTCCAAGGCTATTTTATAGCTGTAAGCTAGAGATCAGTGGATATTGGCATGGCATTGTTGGATGATCAGTCAAGAAGGAAGGGCTGTGGTTCTCAGATCATTGACTCAGATCATGATAGCATTGCATAGCTTGGCTGCCGGCTCGGTCCCGCAGACTTCCGGGCTTGCATCCGGAGCTTGGAGCAGTCACTTGACCATCATTTTCACCTTCAAGCAATTTATTAGTGCGGCAGGTGTTTAGCTTGATGGTCCAGTTTCATCTGTGTTCCTGCGTCAGCTTCCCCATCAGAATTCCGCTGCCGGCGCGGAGCTGCGGCTTTGGGAATAGCGTCCGGGTGGTGGATCCGGCCCGGGGCGGGGAGTCTCGGCGATGTGCGATGGGCAACATTAGCCGGTCTCCGCTGAGTGAACGAGTATGGGAATCCGTCAAGAGATAAAATTCTAGGGAGGAATTGACACATGTTCTGTGATCCAGTCACATTGCGTTGCGGATCTCAGCGGTGTTAAACAGTCGCAACACCAGCGGTAATGTGCGAGATGGTCAGAAAGAGGGCTTGCAACGAAGCTGTTCACGGCCGCAAGATTAAACATCATTGACATAGAACATCATATGCCGTCCAGGAAACGAAGCGTCAATTTTAACTGATCTATCACCAACTCTCGTGCTATCATACAACACTCTCATCAGTCACAAGCATCCCAGCATCAACCACTCCTTCTTCCCCATCCATCTAGTTGAGGTTATAGTGCTCCTCCTGGTGGCTCACAGAAGAGTGTCGCTTAGTCGTGCTCTCATGAGGATAGTCATGCTCGATGATAGGCTCTCCAAGGTGCTCTCTAAGAGTAGAGGGAGGAGCACGGGTAGCGTCAAGAGTCGCGCCGGGAGACTTGTGCATGTCATTCTGGTAAGACTCTGTATTGCTTAAGATGATGTTAGCATTGAACAACATCGCATGTATGAGGAGTGAGCCTACGATGGCTTTGACTGTGTAGAGGGAACGCCAGGCACGTTCTCTACCAGGGAGTTGATCCTGTCTCCTGTGCGAACACCCTCGGTCTGCTGGTTCTGGTTGGCTGTTGCATCAAGGGGAGAAACGTGGGAATTTGAGCCAAGTTCTCGCTGATTGTTTTGATTGGAGTTGTTGAAGGTGTTGTTAAAAGACTCGGCGTTGTTTGAGCTGGTATTGTATGTCTCGCGGAGAGAACCACTGTTGTGAGACTCTTGATGAGAGCCAGTGTTGCTGTTCTCAGTGTTGGAGGGGACCAGTGTCTCCTTGATCTTGTTCACGAGGTCGGCCATTTTGTTCCGGTCTTGAGTGTAGATGTTATTGCGTGTAAATAAAGTAGTGTTGTAAGTGAAGTGAAGGAAAGCTTCGATGTAAATTGATGGTTCTATGGCAAGACTTCCAGCGGACACCTCTCTTATATACATCTCATCTTCGCCTCTTACCCCCATCTCCTCACCACTTCCATCATTCTTCTCTAATCGATCACCGCCATGAAACACGCTCATTCGACAGCTCGGCTGCTGCGTCATGTCGAAATCGTCATGACGTCGAGTGATCGGCAGAGGCTCCATCACAGCGCGATAAGCATATTCCAAACCCTAAAATTAGCGCTCCGTTCTCTTGGTTTTTGTTCCTGGGGCTTGTTAATAATTGCCCGATTCTTCTTCGGGTGACATTGGCCAAGCCTTTTTGGTTGTGCTAAAAAACCCTGGTTCGGAAGACATCATCCGTGGGGCTAGAATCTTCCGCGGATGCATCGCTAAGATGTGCGGATGAGGGGGATTATGAGGTTGGATATTACGTAGATGGGATTATTGCTCCTCGGGAGTGAGAAGCTTGTTTGGGTGTGAAAGGGTACCACGTAAGCTCAGGTACGGATCATGATCGAGATGGATGGTCGAAGTGGTTGCACGGGAGTCACATGTGATGGCGCAATCATGAAGGCGACTAATCAACGATCTCAATTCAACGACGTCGCTTACGCACACTGTCCTTCAACAAGATAATCACCTCTTATACATCATCCAGTAACCAGCTCCCAAAGCAGTTACGGCCCCAGCCCACGGCATAACAACCATCACAGCAGCAACAAGGTTACTCTTTGCCTTCTCCTTCACAATCCTCCGTAGTTCCGCTGCCTCATTAACCCAAGGAAACTCCTTCTCCGGCACAGGCTTACCCAGAAACTCACAAATGGGCTCCCAGCCTTGTCCCATGCGATACTCTAGCAGCTGCTCCTTAGGCACCATTTCGCGTATAACACGATGATGGCGATCATATGTTTCTCTTGCGTTCTTGCGAGCTTCGTCAACTGTCTCTGCTTGGAAAAGACCTAGCATCTGCTTTCGCGCCGCTGGGCCAGCTCTCGACCCGACGAGTGGCTCCACGACGTTGACGGAGAACGCGACGATTGGGCCCCAGAGTTGTCTGAGGACACCCTCGTCAATGCTCTTGAACCAAGGCTCGAAGTCCCGAATTACGAGTATGACTTTAGCATCTGGATACGTCTCAATCAACCGCGGTGCGAAGACAGACGCTACATCGGTGGCGGCTTCGCATTCTCCCCAGATCTCATCCCACTGTCCACGGGTGAAGGGTTTCCCAGTGTATGAGGGAAGATTCGGGAATGAGGCGTCTGAGGCGCGCTCGAGCTTCTTCCAAGCTTCTTTGTCGTCGATGATCTTGAGGCCGTGGAACACGTCTTTGTAGCCGAGAACAGTGAGAGCCTCTGCCATGGATGCTGTGCCTGTGCGGGGGAGGCCGAGACAGAGGACTTTCATGTCTCGCTTTGGTTTAGGAGGAGGTGTGTTTGACATTTTGGGTGATTGGGAGGTGTGAAAAGGTTTGGGTTCTTTGGGATTCAGCTGCAAGATATTGATCTTCAGACCGCAAAATGAGCCGTCGGCAAGTGCTTACCACGGATCACGCTAACGCACCAGCGTAGGATTTCACAATTCAAGGTTCAGGTTGGGAGTTACTATGAAACACTATTTTAACGGTCAGTCCAATTGCATCTCAGTTCAATTAAGCCAATGGACAGCTTTGTGATTGATGATGCATTCGCTAGCGGCTGAGGCTCATTACCCTTCCACCACCTCCGAGCATCCGGGACGGAAATCCGTTCAATTTCACAGGCATCATCACATTGTGCACAATCACCTGAGACATACACCCATGGTCACTTTAAACAGAGATTGGTGAGTCACTTAAGAACAATTGATCATGATTTTTATCATTTGACTTCATTAAAGAACTATTTCCGCTTATGCATAGGTAATCTCAAGAGATCTGGAATATCCATCCATGATCCTCTTCATCCTCTCCTCATTACAGCCAACGGCGTCCTCTGTGGTTCATATCTAGAGTTTCCTCCGGTAGCGAGCTCATCGGCTCAGTCATTTCCTCCTCGTCCACCTTTTTCTTGAACCCTTCCACGTTCCGTTGTTTGCACCGTTTTGAGTTTTGGGGCTATCTACCTCTTCATTGGCAGAATTATAGCAAAGAACTTGTTCCCTTTACTGGGCAAAATTCGTTCACGCCTTCTTTTCGGCGTTGTTGCGTTGAGCAGCAGCTTGTGCGTCAATCTTCTCAGAGTCGTGACGCACGCTGGCTTCGCTCGAGTCGGGTGTGAGATACTCGCCGAAGGTGCGCTGCTCAAGATCCATGTCCTTCCACTCGACGCCCTGGTTCTTGCGGGCTTGACGGCGGAAGTACACGCGCTTGGCGAACTTCCAGGCCTCGATGCCGCCGAAGAAGAGGCCGGCGGCGATGAAGACGATGGCCCACTCCCAGGTGATGCCCTTGTGCTTGAAGACGGTGTCGCTGATGACGGGGATGTACTGGATGGGGAAGAGGGTGACGAAGCCGAGCATGATGGCCCAGAAGAGGAACTGGTTGCGCCAGACATCGTGCATCCACTGGGTGAAGTAGAGCTTGGAGCCGGGCTGCATGCGGAAGAAAGATCGGCGCTTGTCAATCATCTCCCAGGCGAGGAAGAGGGAGAACCATGTGAGACAGGCAAAGGTGGTGGCACGGGCCTTGAAGACGGTCTCACAGCTCTCGCTGTAGTTATCGTTACAATCCTCACCGAGCTCACCGTTGCCGAAAGCATACAGGCGGAGGACGAAGGCGCTGAGGCAGAGAGCAGCGATCCAGAGACCGTAGACACACATATCGATGATGAACTCGAGGGAGAAGACACCAGTCTTGAGAGAAATCGGGGGTCGGCGAAGAATACCAGCGACAGCGCGCTCGAAACCGAGACCCATGTCGGGAAGACCAGAAGTCATCATAATGATCCACATGATCTGGACGGGAGCGATAGGGAAGACGGAGAGACCTGTCTTGTCCTTGAAGACGAGACCGACAAGAAGGACGACGGCTTGGGCGACGTTGGTGGCGAGCACGTGGAGAATGAACTTCTGAATGTTGTCAAAGATACGGCGACCTTCCTCGATGGCAGCGACAATAGATGCGAAGTTGTCGTCGCTGAGAACGATATCGGAAGCATCCTTTGCGACGTCGGAACCGGCTTGACCCATGGCAATACCAACATCGGCACGGCGGAGAGAGGGAGAGTCGTTAACACCATCACCAGTCTGTCAAGTTAGCATGAGACATTGGAAAGAGACGACGGTGAGAACGTACCATAGCACAGAACTTGTCTCGGCGATGCAGGGCTTCAATCATGCGGACCTTGGTCTGAGGAGCACATCGGGCAATAACAAGAGGGAGGAAAGGAAGCTGGTCGACTTCATCATCGGTAAGACCATCGAAAGTAGTAGCAGTCATGACCATGGTAGCAGCAGTGTCCTCGGCGACGAGATCCATACGGGTAGGCAGGATACCGACCTCAATGGCGATAGCCTTAGCGGTCTCAGGGTGATCACCAGTAAGCATGTGGACGGAAATACCAGCCTCATGACACTCTCGGACGGCGGGAGCAGACTCAGGACGGGGAGGATCATAAAGACCAACGAGACCACGGAAGACGAGATCACACTCAACAGTGGTGCGGTCAATCTCATCACCCTTCTTCATGTCGACGTTGTAGGGCTTGGAAGCAAGAGCGAGGACACGGAGACCCATTCCAGCAAAAGACTCCATGTTACGGAGGATCTGCTCACGGAACTCATCGGTGATGGGGACTTGCTCCTCGTTATCCTCAGGGCAGTATGTAGCACAGGCACCAATGACACGCTCGACAGCACCCTTGGTGAAGGCGAAGAGCTGGCTGGTTCGGTTATCCTTCATGATGACGGACATGCGCTTGACATCAGAGTCGAAGGGAAGCTCGGCGATCTCACTGTACTGGTTGGCAGCGTCGTGGCTGGTAAGACGGAGACGGTTCCAGTCGAAACGAGAGGCGAGGACCTGGATGGCAATCTCGGTGGGATCACCGCGGGCGTGCCATTCACCGTTCTTCTCGTTGACGGTAGCAAGGTTGGCGAGAGAAGCAACTTCGAGGAACTTGACGAGAGACGACTTGGACTGGTTGAGGAGCTCGCTGATAGGAGAGAGAGAACCACATTCGTCACCACCCTGCTTGAGGGGAAGCTCGTGGGGCTGGCTGCGAGACCAGCGCATGTCACCAAGGGTAGGGTTGAAAGGCTCAGTGGTGTTCTCGATTAGATAGGTTCCCTTTCCAGGAGTCCAGGCTCCACGGGCAACCATCTTACCTTGGGTGAGAGTACCAGTCTTGTCAGAGCAAATATCGGTAACAGCACCAAGAGCCTCAAGAGACTTGAGGTTACGAACAATAACGTTTCGCTCAACCATGCGCTTTGTACCGGCAGCCATGGTGATAGTCAAGACGACGACCAAACTAGCGGGAATCATGGACAGACCAGTAGCAACGGCGTAGATAATAACCTGCTGGGAAGCATCAAAGTCGTTGGCAGCAAGGACGATAATGGCACAGATGACGGCAGTACCGAAGAGGTAGATTGCCAGACGGGAGAGCTTCTTCTGCAGAGGTGTGCCGACGTTGACACCGAGGAAACGACCAACAGCGTCGGTGAAGGTGAGAGTGTAGGCTTCGAGATATCGGTGAGGCTTGGCGGAACCATCGGCCTTGCGCTTCACGGGACGGACCTTGCTGTCCTTCTTTCGGAGGGCAGCAGCGATAGCGCCGATTTCAGTGCTAGTGCCGGTAGCGAAGACGATACCCTTGGCACGACCCTTTGTGACGGTGGATGAGCTGTAGGCGACGTTGATACGGTCACCGGGTCCGGTGTTGTCCTCAAAGACCTCATCCTCGTTCTTTCGAACGGGGAGAGACTCACCAGTCAACATAGCCTCATCAGTCTCAAAGTTAACAGCCTCAATAAGTCTACGCTAATTAGTAAACACCCCAGTATAAGTGTCAGACATGGGGTTCACTCACCGAATATCAGCAGGGATCGTATCACCGGTCTTGATTTCCACAAGATCACCGGGAACGACCTCAACGGAGGGAACCACCTTGGAGTCTCCATCGCGCACAACACTAGCAGTGGGAGAAGACATGGACCGCAGAGAGTCCATGGTCTTCTCGGCAGAGTACTCCTGGAAGAAACCGACAGTGACATTGAGACCAATGATGAAGGCGACGACACCACCCTCAATCCACGACTTGATACCGAAAGAAACAGCCATGGCGAGAATAAGCACCTTGGCAGACGTCAGTAATCATCGACATAGCGTCGGGCAGGGGTGTGAGCAGGTGGGTTGGGGGACCAAAGAACGACGGGCTGCCTAATCAGGTAATATGCAGTCGAGTGGCGCGAGGAAGAAAAAATAGTTCAGCCATCGAGATATGCTTAAACCATTAAACTTTGGAGTGTGTGGGGGCTAGGAGAGGAGGGGACTGGGCTGGACTCACCAGCGTCATGGCATTAGCGACCTGAGCGATGATGATCTTGAGGGGCTGAACGCCATCAGCTTCGCCGAGATCGTTGTTGCCAAACTTCTCATGTCGTTGTTTAGCTTCAGCCTCGGTGAGACCGCTGAGGGTATCAGTCTTGAGCTCCTCGACGACCTGGTTGAACGTCAAGGCGTGAGCGGGACGGCTCATGGGCTCGTTGCTCTGGCCAGAGACATGGTTGTCGACGGAGTCGTCCTTCTTAGCCATGGTTGTAAGTCGAAAAAGCTAGCAGTTTGCCAGCGTTGCTTATGTTGTTGTTATATATATCGACTCGGTGCTGGTATACATGAGTTGGGAGAGAGAGAAAAAAAAGACCCTTAAGCCTATGTCTGGGGATTCCTGTAAGATGAATTTGCAGGAAGCCTTTCGTCTGGCGTCGGAAAGGGTTGTTTTTGGAGATCTAAGTGAAGAGATCCTTGGGGAGAAAGGGAAGAGAGGAACGAGAATTGCATCGTGCGGGGAGATGGGGAAGGTCTTATAGACGACTGTCCCATCGTCGACGACAGACAGAGCAAAGCAGTCAATGCTTATCTCGCCAGAGTCTTGGCTCAAGTCACTATCTGGGTTGAGAGAGATGGATTTCATTCTTTTCTCCACATGGGCCAAGAGGCATTACCCAATTTTTCCTTCTCTGCGGTGCAGTTGCTCTGTTCCAAAGGCGGGGAGGCATTGGGATTGGGCATTCTGTGAGAGTCTTGGCGATGATACGAAACCTTGGTTTGTTGTTGTGTAGGTAGTGTTGAGAGTATAGTGTACGCCCCCCGGCCTTGTCCGACGAGTCCACTCCGCCCCGGGGGAGGGGTCCCCACTGCTGAGCGAGTGGTGATGGCGCCGTTCTGTACGGTAGGTTCAAGAGGCGTCGGCACGTCATTTGGAGATGGCTACCAAGCATCCTGTGACGCGGCGTGGCGGGCTCGGCATCAATTGGCCTTCCTGAGTGGGCGACCTGAGGCTTGGTATTCTTGGGAGACAAGGGTTAAGAAAGAAGAACCATACCAGTATCTTCACTCAAAGACTAGGTTCAGAATAAACCCGAACTCGAATTGCCTTGGAAGAGGGGACTCAAATAGCGGTACCAACAAAGATATCGTCAGTGCTGTCTGGGGTTTGCAGTGTCAGAGCCTTGTTTGAAGCCTTGCTCATTGTCACCTGGTGAGGCTCTCGTGAGGCTTCCAGGGACCTGACCCTTTTCTTCCCAGTGCCGTCACCGACGGTGGATACACGCTGTAACCGAGTTCAGTTCACTGCATTTTCAGTGCATATGGCCCCTAACTTAGAGCCGACGTTAGACGAGTGCCCTGTCCTACCTAAAGCTACCCCCTCCCCCTCTTTTTTTCCTCCCTCGCCATGACACACACCAATTGAATCAACTCTGTAATGTGGTCTGCTTCGGTGGTATTTTCTTCTCGACGAGGAAGGATCAGTATTGGCATTTTCTGGGCATACATAATTTCTGCCCGCCAAGTCGTCACGTCATTGGGTCGTGGGCAATCAGCACCGTCAACCTGGACTCCGTTTTATTGCTTTGTTCTTCTGGCCTGCTTTTTTGTATCTGCACGTTGGGTGATGTCGTAGACGTAGGCATCAATCAAGTTCCATTTGAGAGGCAATATTCAATTCACAGCTCACCTACGACAGAAAAGAAACGGGGCCGGGTATGAGCTGATTGTTCATCTTTCAGCTCGTGTTGTTGCGGCCCGGATTTACATCACGGAGGTCCGAGACTGCACGGCACGGAGCTGTTAATCCACATGCTGAAGCTGCCCGTTGTATTCCTGGCCAGTCTCGTGACTTGGAGCCATGGAGATCTTGGGGTTCAAGATCAGATCTCGAGATATGTTTGGCTGAGACGAACCAGCTGCTCAACTCGTTACGCAACTTTGCTTAGCTTATCCCCTTTGAGAAAACTCCCTCGCAAATCTTCGCCAAGGATGAGGTGCAGGCACTGCCCCCCTTGGCAGAGGAACTTGATGGTGTTAGTCACGGTCTCTTATCTTTGCCCAAAGTCTGGAGGACGCCTTAGCTAGCCCAAGTACCTCGAAGTTTAGCGTTTCCAGATAAACAGGGGCTCAACACGCGTGATGCTAGTGCACTAACGACAACGACACCAATCTCGGTGGCTTTTGCCACTGATCCGTATCTCTCAGCTGTCAAGCCAGTATCCGCCACGTGACCGGCTTCCACTGCTTCTAGAAGCCATCCCGGCATGCGAGTACATGGTACGTAATCAGTCCTCCACCAGATCAGCCAGGATTCTCCTCCAACGTGACAATAAGCTTAAATCATTGAAGCCCAGGTCCACTAATCCTGGTACACAATCTCCTTCAGAAAATCTCTGCGCTATTCCTTTTAGCCTCATTCCAACAGCGCGTCGAGCGACGAATGAGATGTCCTAGAGCCTGCGCGTTGCATTGCGATTACACACAACTTCTCGAGCAGATACAATGCCAATTCTCTGCGACTCACGTGCATACATACACTAGCCCTCCCTTGTCTCCGTTTCCTTACTAATGGACCCAGCCGTAAAATAGACGGTAAAGACATAGCCGTCGATCATTACCTCTCGCAGGCCAAAAGAGACGCCGGACGCGGAGACGCTGACGCCTGGCTATGGTGAACTACCAAGGCGGGAACAAGAGAAGCGCCGTATGCCGCAGCAACAACGGGGAATTAGGATTCCCTTTCGATCCACTCTAGACGACACTTTGTCCTCACAGAAACGGGGCGCTTACGCCTAGCACAAACCCATGCGAGGCTCCCACGGGAAGAGAAGAAAAATAAACGGGGTTTCACTCACTCTCCTACTGCCATTGGATCCGTTGTCTCCGGGTGTTGTCTCGGGGCGGACACAGCGGGGGCGTCAACCTCCCCACGGAGGTGCCCCGGTCTCCAGGCGGAGATGTTGTCTTCTTTTCTCTTCTCCTGAGAGAGAGGGGGGATTTAACCCGGATGTGTCGGTCTCGCAACACCTTGCTGCGGACGTGAGACAATGCGTGGGGGGGTTGCTTCGCTGAGGAATCGCAGCACCATTGATGGGGAACAATATACCCGGACTTGTGTATCTCCGTACGGAAGGAAAAAAGTAATTCTGCTGCAGGTCCCGCGACATGCAGCTTTTAACTTGCTCACCAACCATTGAGTTGCCGTTATTGCCGGAGAACATACGGACTGCAGCTGTTATAAGCCATCGATCTATTAATGGGATCATGAACGGACTTCGGCGTAAATATCGTGATGCTCGATCTTTCTTGTCGCGGGAACGGCGGCCAACGTGACCAAAAACCTGGGGACCCGGCGCCGGAGGTCTCTGAGCAGGAATTGGCAGGGTCTCCAGGCACGGACATGAACATCGGCCGGGGAGTTTGCGAATGGCCTTGATACACGGCAGATGGGTACGCTCGGGCTTCGGCGATCATCTCAACAAAACATCGGAGCACCATTGCGGCTCATCCTCGGAAGCAGTAAGCCGAGCCTCTTTCTCGCGAGCCATTCAGAACCGCATCTGTCTCTGTGAAACAATTAAGACTTCATCGTTATCAAACCGCAGGGGACTACCAAGAACTTGGCGATATGGAACTTGGCCGAAAAGCTCTCAAGTCCACCGGGTGATAATATGCCATCGTACCATAATTCGAAGGAACTGTGTCTTGGCTTTTCAAGAGCCCTGGCATAAGCGCCAGATTTCCCCAGGCTTCCACGATGGCTTGCGAGAACTCTGGGGTGAACCATTCAAGTGACGAGAGCTTCAGCCATGTCGACGCAGCCAAGCCGTTGGGCAATGGATGCGGTCTAGGCCTCCAGAATTGAAGGCCTCGAAATATGCGACGCTCTCGAACCTCTTTTTGATTTCTTTTTACTTCTCCATGGACGATCCTTGTGGGGGTTACAGATAGTGTTTGGTGACGAAAATCGAGCGGATACAGTTGAGATACTGGTCGGGCCTTTTCGGTGCTTTATCTCGATGGTGCTGCAAATTGAGATTTAGATCTATCTGCTACATGGAGACGGATCTATACTATGTCCCGTATACTATCTTTGTTTGTTACGCGTATCGTGGTGAGTTACAGAGTACGAGGTAGATTTTAAGAAACAACTCCAGGGTACGAAGGTCCACCCACCATGTTGAACCCAAGATAGATGTCTGAAGCCAAGTCAATACAAGGCGCCAAGTTGATCACCAAAAAGCTTCTCAACACGTGTAGCCACGATACAAGACAGCCTCGCAACCACCCACGATTCCTCTGTGACAATATTTCGCTGCAAGAGGATCAAAACGTGCATGCTGCAGGAAGAGCAAAAAGGAAAGGGAACACGAGAACAAACGGCAGCGGAAACGGACACGCCCCTACAGCACGCTTCAGTGCAGTTCAGTACTGGAGCGGAACGGTCAGCGGCCCCACAGACGTCTCATTGCCAAGCCGAGCGGTGTTTGGGTGAAGGCAGGGTTACAGTGGGGCGGCGGAGTGGGGAGTGGGCTTGGGCGGAGCCACTCGTAGCGAAGAGGTTGACAGAGGAGGACACGTGCCCTCCGCCGAAGGGAACCCCGGAGCGGACGGCGTCACATCAGGAGAGAGAGTTTGGTCTGGGGGAGGAAGAGGTTGGGACAACTTCAGTTCGAGAGGGACATGTCACTCCTGCTTGACATTGCTCATTCCATTACTTAACTCCCCGCGTCGTGCTTCTCGCCAAGTCCATCCTAGAGCGAAGAAGCATTTGACAAGACCCTTGGCTTGAGACAGGTCGTAATACGACAGCCATCCGCGGACCAAGTGGTCGGTTATATCGCAGACAGACAGGCAAAAAGCAAAGACAAAAGCCGACTGCCCGGTCCACGCCGAAGAAAGTGAGCAGATATTCGAGTCTCGATTGTGATATCTGTTCATTGCGAAGAGGCGAGATTGTGTTGAACTTAGCGATGACACGACGTCACAATCTTACAGCCCGCAACTAAATGTCCGAAAGACACAATCAAGCACACAGTCAGAATCCTGCTAAGCGATCGATGATGACCTCGGATCACAGAATCATCGACCGGATGGAAGGGACATGCAGGCTTGCAACCAGGGCCTCCATAAACGCTCATTATGACAAGAAAGCCAAGAGCGACAAGACCTCTTTTCTGTGGCACACCAAGTCGATGACCATCGCTGGAGGCGAAAACGCCCAGGCCGCCAAGATAAAGGCAATCAGACCCCAAACAAGAGACCAACGGTTCGAATATTTTCGTGTTAATCCTTGCTCGACAAAGTGTCAACGTGCAGGATTTCTCCTTCAGCCTGATCGACAGCCACCATGTTTGGCTCAACTCGCCAATGGCGAGATACAGAATAAAACGCACGCGACCATATTCAGAAAAGAGAACTTCTCTTTGATGCACGAGGGGGAGATAAAGGGCCCCTCCCCCGCCTGAGTGATCCTCTTGGCGCGTAACTCGACTTCATTCTGGTCTCCCGAGTTTAATGCATCCGGGAGGCGGTCCCGGTTGTTGTTGGTATTACCTATCGGACAAGGGTGGGTGAGCTAATCTTGACAATTAGAAACTCTGTTTATTAGTTATCGCTGTTGAGCTGAAGCTTGGCGAGAACTTTGCTGGACTAAGTGATGCACGGTTGAGAGAGTAATGTAGGTTGCGATAACGTTAACGTCGTTAATTAACATAGCTTAGAAACAGAAACCCAATTCGCCAATCCCCAACACCTTTAAACACTCAAGTCTTCGTTAGACCTTGGCCATATGATGAAGACAACACTTCCAATCCCCTCCAGGTCCCTGTCGAAAGACACTATGGCACCAAGCCTCCGTGGCCATCATCTCTCCATTCTGGAGCTTCCACGCAGTGACGCGGTAGTTGAGCGCCGAGGCCATGAGGTCGATCTCTACAAACTCAGGCTCGTCGTGGATCTTGTACGCCGTCCAGGGCTCGTACCCATCCTCCATGTATTCATCGAGGGAGGGCTCGGTGCGGGGTGAGTACACCTTCTGATCTGGTTCGCAGAGGACGGCGTCTTTGGTGATGTATTTGCGCATCACCTCTGGCTTCTCAGAGGTCAGGGCGCGCCAGAGAAGGGCGGAGGCGTCGAGGGTGCCTTCTTTGTTGCGGAACTTGATTGTGCCTTTCTTTGGTTCGCCCATTTTGATGGTGTTGTAGCTTGTAGTTTTGGTGAGGTGAGAGATAAGGTGAGTTGGTTGAGATAAGATTGATTCACAGTTGAAGAAGACGATGGGAATAAGTGATATGATGATTCCCCCTCTTGAATTGACGTAGATATTGGTATTTCTTGAATCTGCATCTTGTAAAAACCTGGCATCGTCGGATCCCTGCTTATCCTGACGTCAGAGCCGCGCAAACCCTCAAAGCAGGATCAGGATATTCCCGACATCCAATTGCAAGAACTCAGTAACAGGTTATTCCAATTCCAATTCACATGTTTTATTATTCTTGCTTTTTTGGTTCGTTTCTAGAAGATTGTCTCACTTCATGCCCGTCATCGGACTCCAGCCTTGGCGTTGAGAACAGACACCACCACGTTTCTCCGCCATTCGATATCGTGATTTACGGTCTATTCTTGGACGGGAAGGTGTTCGCTTTTCAACAAACTTTAGTTCAACGATAGACTCGTTGCCAAGATGAGCTTTCAAGAGACTAGAGGGGAAAAGTGGATGTGACGTCAAACAAGGGAAGACCCTGTGAGTGGGATTGTTGAATAATAGTTCAGTTTATTTGATTCATCATGTCGTGACTCGTTACAACCTTCGTCAAAAACTAAATACAATATTTCCCCACGGTTCTTGTTATACCCAAGCAACCTGTACACACTATTCAGACTAACCGTGTCTTTTTCCCTCCATCTACGCCCAATTCTGTAGCATAAGAGAAAAGGGAAAGCAAAATTGCGTCGTGCAGGATTTGTCTATAGACAAACACAAGAAAAAACAATTGTTCGTCGAGAACGTAAAACTTTAGTGAAATCGCTCCTTGATGTACACCATGGCTGCGAATCCAGCGCAGCACTTTGTGCTCATCTCATGCTTGCACCACGGACACTTCACCGTCATGGTAACACTCCCTGCGAAATCCGTTGAGCCAGCGCTCAGTACACCGTCCGGGTTGG
The DNA here is from genome assembly GCF_013396195.1 of Fusarium tjaetaba. NCBI lineage: Eukaryota > Fungi > Ascomycota > Sordariomycetes > Hypocreales > Nectriaceae > Fusarium > Fusarium tjaetaba. Next base: position 29,175 of record NW_023501263.1, on the reverse strand, counting down.
ACATGGCTTCGTAGAGCCTGCTTGGCATATCGTGGTAGCGCATGCAAGCGCAGCACTCGACAAACATCTTGGCGCTTGGTTCGCCGTGGTGCTGATGCTCTAGGTTCGATTGCCGACGGAGCGTCTTGATTGTCGCTTCCGGGTCAGAGACGGTCGCTCTATGGCCGCTCTGGACGGAGCGCAGATGTCCTTTGCTTCGGGGCTTGTGCTTTAGAGGCGGGTATGTTGGTGTTGAGGCGAAGCTTGTCTCGTCGGAGGAGACGGGTGTTCGGCGGTTGCGGAGGTTGGCGTTTGAGAAGGCTTCCATTACTCTGTTGGCGGCTTCTTGGATGGGGTCGATTTCTGGATCGGAGGGGTTGGTATCGAAACGGTCGATGGGCGCCAGTTGGGGGGAGTTTGTGTAGGACCAGTAGGGACTGACGGGGCCGGCGGTTGCGTGCATTGAGGGCTTGATGGTTGCGATGCTGGGGGAGTGGCCCATTTCGGATTGGGGAGGGGATGTGTGTGGTGTGCTCATGGGGGATACAGTTTGGATACCATCCGAGTATGAAGACTCTGATGAGCTTGTTGTAGGACGACGGCCGATAGGTGAGCGTGTAGTTCCCGGTGCGAGATGCTTTACCGGAGCGTGAACGTGCTGAGTGCGAATGGGGGCATCATTAGCACCAGCCAATCCCTTTGACACAGGCAAATCCGTCTTTGGTGGCACAGGCGGTCCGACAGAGGATGTAGTGCTCGTCTTGGAAGAAGCACTCATCGTCGACGACACCGAGTTCTGCGCTGAATGACCTCTGCTGAACGCACTCTTGGCAGCATCCTTAAGCTTCCATTTCGTAGGCACAGCGGGTTCTGAATCAGCAGTTATGGGTTTCGGTCGCACACCCGGCGAAGTCTGTTCATAACGGATGCTCGGGGGATTGTGTCTGAACAATTTGTCCTTTGACTTTGATGACTCGACCGGAGCGCTCTTGGCTTCATCGGACGCTGGTTGGGAGTTATTCAGTCGTGTTAGGAGTGTGAGAGATCCTCGCTTTGAGCTTCTTCGGGGCGGCGGTGGAGGGATGGAGAGGCCTGATGCTGCTGATGAGCGTCGGGCTTGGCCTTGGGGTTGTGTTGAGTTTGTTATTGGGGGACGGGAGACGGTGATGGTATCTTGCTGAGGAGGCTTCTCAGTGTCTTTGGCCTTGGCAGCTTGTTTCATGCTCTGGTTTGAAGAGCGAGGAGTGACGGATTGTTCGCTTCCATCTTCCTTCTTGATGTAAAGACCGCCTCGTCTGTTCAGACCCTGGGCCTTGTTGTACAAAATCTCGCTGTCGGGTGTGGTAGCGGTATTCTGATCACCCTCATCATCCGTATCAGCGACTGCACAATCATCACTGACAGAACCACGTCGAGCTCGAGCACTCCACAGGTAGATATTGACTGAACCCCTTCGACTAGGCGACTTGGCCGGTTTCGATTGACCCCTCGCGCCAGATGTATTGATCGAGATAGGAGGGTATGCTCTCCGTTTGGCATCTTCCTCTTTTTGCTGAGGATTGACCTTGAGAGGCGTAAACGACCCATGGCCGAGGAACGACTTTCGCATGGCGGGATGAACTCTGCTGTCGCCCTTGGCCTGGTCCTCGAGGACTTTCTGATGGAAGTCGTCTTTCTTCTTCTCGAGCTTCTTACCACCCAAGAAACCCGTAGGACTGGTCTCGTCGAACGAAGCACGCTTGATCTCGAATGACTTGCGGAATATAGAGGTAAGCGAGCTGGAACGACTGCGTCTGGGCTCTTCAGGATCGTCGTTGTTTCTACCAATCGAGAATCCCAATAAGCTCGACGAGCGAGATCGTCGCTTCTGTGTTGTTTGAGGCGGTACAGTTGTGCTGAGTCCTTGAGTTTGAAGAGACGGAGGCGGTGGTTGAGGTTTGCTCAGCTTTCGACCGCGGGGCTTGGGAGCGTTCTTCCAAGCTTCTTCGAGTGCTTGGTTCATGGCTAATTCTTGCTCCTTCTCCTTCGCCTTTCGCTTCTCCTCTTCTTTTCGCTGGAGTTCCTTTCGCTTCTCTTCTTTCTTCTCCTTCTTCTGACGCTCGTATGCTTCCCAAGTGGGTGATTGACACACAGAGCGCTGCTCCTCCACATCAGGGGGAAACATGAACGCCACGGTCTTGTGAGCGGGCTTATCGTCTGTGAGCTGCTCCGATGAAGATAATTGAGAAATTTCCTTTCCCACGGGCTTTCGGGGGATCATGTTTGGTGACTCTGAGCGCTCAGGAGCTGAGAAGAGAGGAGGGGGAACAGCGGAGTAGTTTCGAACAGGTGTAGGACCCTTCTTATCCTTGGGCACCAGCTCAAAACGCCGAGGTGGGTGGCCTGGGCTGGGTGGTACTGAGCCACTGCTATCAGTGCATGCCGGAGATGGAGGCACAGAGCCCTGGTGTGTTCGCTGAAACTGTGCGAGTACGTCAGCCAAACCCCCCAGAATTTCGTCTCTTTCTGTGCTTACATTGAGCTTCTTCTCCAGATCGAGCATTTGCTGCAAGCTATCTGAACGGGAGCGCCCTTGAGGCGCTTGAGCAGTGAGGAGCATGATGAAAAGTCCTTTCTGCTTTTGTTGATTTGGTGTCTTTTTTCACACGCTCAAGAGAACCATTGACATGAAATTGGGCGGGGAGGTTCTGTGAGACAAGGAAAATGTCGGGAGAAATTGCGCGTGAGTTGGGTTGGACAAGGTGGGGTGAGGACGATTGCTGCAGGTAAGCGCAATAATAATAAATCTGAGAACAGTTTGTCTCTGCTTCTCTTTCTCGCGGGTGTTTGCGTTTGTGTAAATCTGACCGAATGCGCCTAGAAACTGCTGCGTTCGGAGCAAGGAAGCTAAGGTCAAAAGCGGGTGATGATGTCTCGGATGGTGTTTTATTGGTAAATTGCTTGGAATCTTGTCATTCCAATTCGTCTTTTCTCCTTCTTTTCCTTCTGAGCAAATTGAGAAATCTCAACGAATGCGGGAGAAATTGCAACGGATGCGGTCGTGAGTCGTTCGTTGCAAAGGCGGTGGGCAAAATGATGCGGGTATCTCGTGATGCGGTGGGATTGACTCAAGACGAGATGAGACGAGACGAGCTAGAGCTTTCCCCCCGACTTTTTTCTTCTTCTTACTGTTGTACAAGCGGGAAATAAAAAGAGGGCGGGAATTGGTGAGAGGGGATTGCTCTGTTAATATGGTGACACAAGAGCGGAAGCGTTATCGGTGAGGTCAGGTACGGGAGGAGGATGCAACGTTGGTTGGGCTCAACAACATGCAACCCATTTACATGGATATGTAGGACATAAATTAGAAGGAGGAGAAAACAGGGATAGATTGTGAAGACGGGCAAGGGAGATTAAGTGTTTGGAAGAAAGAGTCAGTGGAAATAGAAAATTCCAGACAATTCCGCTCTGTTGAGCTCAGTTTGTATCTGGAGTGGCCCGGCCAAGCAGTGTCAGGCAATCAATCCAAACAAGCTTAGAATCAAGATGCCGATATCCAAGCTACCAAGCTGCAGGTTGGCAGTTCTGTTTTTCTTTTCTGGGCTTACAGTAGTTTTGACTAGCTGCAGATGGCCAGTCCCAAACCAGCTGAGTAGCGGGACGGTCTGGGCCAAGGATCATGATATCTCGACCTAGCGACGGTGCATCAGGCCTGTTTGTGTGCGTGATGCGATTGTCATTGCGGGATGGCGGCATCGATTTCTGGAGTATCCATTGAGAAGCCTGACTGGGGTAAAATCACTGCAAGACAGCCCAACAATGTCTGCATCCATCATGACTCTCAATTGCTACTGGCTATTCTGTCCCTCGACATCACCATCAATGCTTCCCAATTCTTCCCCTCACTTCTTGTCTCTTCAGCTAGACTCTAACCCTCAGCTGCAAGATGCTCGTAAGAATCAAGCAGTGGGTTTAGAATACGAACTGTCGAGGTGGGCACTAAAGACGTGCGTGGCTGAAAGTGTCATGGCCCGAATCGCGGGGCCATTGGTTCGGCACCTGCGGGAGTGTGTGTGGCCTTACAGAGACGAGACGAGCGAATCCTTTTTTAGACTTGACAGGGATCGCCAAAAATAGCAGCGCGATCATAAGGCGATCACCGTACACGAATAGAAACTTTTGTCTCAGTATGGAAGGATACGAACTCTTCGACTGAGGCGATTGTCGTTCTGGGGTTTAGCCGTTCTGCATGGAAGCTCGTTTAGGTCTTTTCTACGGAGTAAGTACTTTGCTTTTCGGGAAGAAGCGTGCGGGTAGAGCGAGCTGGAGGAGGGGCTGGCCGGTAAACTCGAACCGCTTATGCGCGATGGAGGCTGGTTGATAACGATAAAACTCAGTGTCGAGTGTAGCACAACGTGGCAGGCCTGTTCTCTCTAACTGTTCCCCTGATCCTTTGGGCCAAATGGTGTAACTATCCCAGCCTTCTGTCGATTAAATGGATGGTAATCAGAAGCAATCAGAAGCTCATGACATGATCCAACCACCCCGCTATCAGTGATAGCGGAAGTTTGTTAGCCTCTATGATACTTCCGCTAACACACTTGAGCTGCGCGATGATGTGATCTACCAACCAATGTCTTCTCTATGGCGTAGAGTTTCTGTGTAATTGATCGGGACGGTTGGGGCCGTGCATCTGGGGCTGGAAGGTTAGAGTGGAACGGATATAGCCCAACGACGAGCTTGGCCTGATACGATTGAGGCAACGTTAGATACCAGTCTCAGAGACTGTATCCTAACTCATGGCTTCCGCTCACCTTAACTCTCTACCACATAAAGATTATCTAGTGCAATTCCAACCACCAAACATCCAGAAGAGATCAAGTCAATTGCCAGCCTCAGGCAATACAGCTCGGCATCGATCAGCTCCCCGAAAAGTCTTACGGAAAATACGATCAATCTAAAACATTGACAAGGTCTCAGTTCCGTTCTGGAAAGATTTTCCGTTAGGTTCAGGTCTCAGTGGCCATGGCCGTCTCGTATTCTCGCATCCCCATGCCCGCGGCTGGGACCCTGCAAGAATCTGGGGCTCTGTGTAAATATAGCAAAACATCCACTCTTGTGCTTTTTGTCAACGGCCAACGCGATGCAAGACATTGCGAATGGGACATGGTTGAAGCGCCCAAATTAGATATGTAAGTCAATGATATCCTTGATTGGGATTTTAATAGAAGTCTGCATTTGCTTTGGTGATGGAGGATAGGAAGTGGGGTTGGGGTTGAGCTGGGGGCACGGTTGATGGAGCGATTTGACATGAGAGTTACCCTACAGCGAGGTTAAAAGACAAGAATGTTCGATGGTTGCACCATTTCCACGGGTATTGGGTTCTTCAGAAGCTAACGTCTAATACAAAGCCTTTCTTTGTTTTTTGGTTTTGGGTACATGTAGTTTCAAAGTCATAGGAGTATGTAACTTGACACATTGCATGTGTGATAGAGAGTCAGTGAACTTCATAGAATGGTCGAGTCAACTCTAAGTTGGCGCTGGTCAATGGAAATACAATGTTTAGTATATGATTGCGGATTTATACCAGAGACCTGCCATACATTGCTCGATCATTGCCTCAGACGACTCGAACCTCAATACTGCAGCTAAGAAGCAGAGTAAGCCCTTACTACGCCCAAAATGCCCATTGACCAGCAGAATGGCCACTAACACGATGCCGAGCCACACAACCTCTTGTACCTGCGTGCCCGAATAACACGATGTAACCTTTTACACCAATCCATGAATGCTGTGATTGTCGATGAAACAACAATATTCAGTATTGTGAGAGGGAGCCTGGCAACACAATGAAATCGGCATTTTTCGCCAGATCGTTAAGAGCTGTTTGAACTCAACCCGCTAGCCTCACGACTCAATGACGTCACCCGCCGTCCTCCAAAGCGCAACAGAGACATTGATTTGACGGAAATTTACCACAAGGTAATCGATAAGATCAATTGAGGATCATCAGAAGCCAACAGTAAAATTCCAGGCTCTTCCACGGCTCTTGTACGCCTGTCGCTCCCATGCGGACGACTCCCTCCAGACGCATTACATAAGCCGTTTTGATCCGCCACTCGGACCCAGTTATTCCGAGGGCATCTTATCCCCGCTCACGTGAGGGTAGCTCCTTCCGCCCACACACTTGCCAAATTGACCCAAAAATCTTACCGCGCTTTCAGCCAGCCGTTCGACTCTACCATCCACATCACCACCAAGCACATCATTCATCATGGGTAAAGTTCACGGATCTCTTGCCCGTGCCGGTACGTTTGCGCCCGCCCTCACGATGTTTCTGTCTTTTTCGCCGCCGCTAACATCCTCGCAGGCAAGGTCAAGTCTCAGACTCCTAAGGTACGACGACGGCACTCCCCGACATCGAAGAATCCCGACGAAAAACTCGATCACTAACCATCACGACACAATAGGTTGAGAAGCAGGAGAAGGCCAAGACCCCTAAGGGTCGTGCTCTCAAGCGCCTCAAGTACACCCGTCGCTTTGTCAACGTTACCCTCACTGGTGGCAAGAGAAAGGTGAGCAGGGAGAAGAATCACATACACACAGGTACAGGCGCTGACGATTCGGATGCAGATGAACCCCAACCCCGGCTCATAAACGACTCGTCAAAATCGACAGGAAATTTGCGGTATCGGGAAATGTTGGCTTTCGGACACGGTTCAACACAGCAATGGTTGGCTTCACTCAGTAATGGGATGATGTGATGGATTGGGTCAGGGTCGCAAGATAGGCTGAGCCCCCTTACGAAAAAAGAAATAAAAGGAAATGGCGAAGAAGCACCACGACTCTACTCGGCGTCCGGTGTCAGTTGTCACAATACAACAAACATTTGTTCGCGCAAGGCATTTTTGCTGCAACTGTGAATGTGGGCATCATCTGGTGAATGGGCGACGGGATCAAACTGGCTGATCTGGGGGTATCGTAGATGCTGCGAATTCTTTGAAGTGCTCGGCGAGTGACTCATGCTGATGGATGACATCTTCGATTTGTTCGTGCCTGAGGATACAGAATGCTTTTTGATGGAAATGTCGAACACCATGATCGTAGAACACCTCAAATTTAGCCTTTCTTACGCCCAAAGCTACTGGCAAGTTCGAGACCATGACCTCCAATAGATTAATTGATGATTCGAACATGAAAGCTTTCGGTCTCATTGCTCGCATCACGTGATATCAATTCCACCTTGAACTCTGCATTCTCGTAGGTAGCTCCCGTTACTCAAACAAACAACAGCACTTTCCTCGCCATATACCGCACTTCTCTCCCTCAGACCACCTCCCGACAAAATGGCTGACGTAGAAATGGACGTTGACGTCGACGTCGAGGCGGGCTCTCCCCCTTCCCCCGCGCGAAACGAATCCGACATGCAAACACACACCAAAGCCACAGCCGTCCGCTCCATCGAAGGCTGGATCATCGCCGTAACAAACGTCCACGAAGAAGCAGACGAAGAAGCCCTACAAGATCTCTTTGGAGAGTACGGCGAGATCAAGAACATGCACCTGAACCTCGACCGAAGAAGCGGTTACGTCAAGGTAAGCGCGAAACACGCATTGAACACGGAGATGGATTGCTGATACAGTGGGGGATTCTAGGGATACGCGCTTATTGAGTACACGACGCTGGAGGAGGCTCGCGCCGCTATTGATGGCGCGCATAACCAGAAGTTGCTTGACCAGACGATCTCGGTGGACTTTGCGTTCGTGCGACCTCCGCCTGGTAAGCCTGGGCGTGGACGGGGTGCTGGTGGACGGAACAGAGGACGGAGCAGGAGTCGTAGCCCCGAGGGCAAGGATCGTGAGGAGCGCGATTGAGCGGAAATCATGGGATGGAGAATAGGGCTGGATCGGAAAACGCAGAGACTTTATACATGCGTAATCGCCGACGTGCGTGACCAGAGCACGTTGGCAGTGTAATTTTGATACACGAGGTATGTTCATTTCGCTATTTCGCTGGGAGATCATGCCCTGACACGTATGCAAGAACAGAATGAGAATACAACTGGGACACGACCCGGCCTTGGACTTGTCAAGGCATTCAATGGCGTCTTTGAACAACAGTCAGCACTTCATGAACCCTTGCGCGATGTGACATGCAAATACAACTGCTTCAACGGTTGTTGTGACTTGGTAGGGTACGTCCGGACAGTTATCTGATGCGGCCTTAGGGACACTTCACGATTGGGCGACAGCAGCTTCACAATACGCGACGATGTCTTGAAATTCTGCATACGGTATCTCGATGCGTCTAGACTGGAAGAACAGCTGATACTATCCCGATTCTCTTCCATCGTCGAATTCTTTGCAAACCGCCCTGCTACGATGCTCCTTTAGAAAACCCAAGTAAACGACTCCTTCACATTGAACCTCGTCGATTGTCTACATGATTAGCGGTCATCCTCACCTGCGTAAAGGGAACTTACCTGATATCCGTACTCGACGCTCCAATCAGCACCTTGAAAGCGCCCTCCTCCGCAATCCACCCAGGAACAGTCTCATCATAATACCCAACAGCGTACTTATCCAACTTGATGGTGATATGCCTCGTCTCTTCCGCTTCAAGGAATACCTTCTCAAACGCCACAAGTTCCTTTTCAGGTCGTGGCAAGCGACTCTTTTCATCGTGGACGTAAAGCTGCACGATTTCTGCACCCGCGCGAGTTCCGATGTTGGAGATGGCGAGGGTAATCTTGATCTCGCCATCGGGGGTGAGGGTCTTTGTCGAGATCTCGGGACGGCCGTACTCGAAGGTCGTGTAGGAGAGGCCGTGGCCGAAGGGGAAGAGGGGCTCGATCTTGGCGTGGTCGTAGTGTCGGTAGCCGATGTAGAGACCTTCGCCGTATAGTACTTTGTGGTTTTCGCCGGGCCAGGTGTGCCATGCTGGAGTGTGTTCGATGCGCTTGGGGAATGTGCTCTATTTGGTGTTAGCAAGGAATACACGATGGGTGGAGATCACTTACTGGGAGCTTGCCACTCGGGTTCTCAATACCGAAGAGGACATCGGCGAGGGCATTGCCCGCTTCTTGTCCCTGATACCAACCCTGGAGAATTACAGGCACTCGATCGACCCATGGCATGTGGACCGGGCTGCCGGATTGGTTCACGACAACGGTCTTGGGGTTAGCTTTGACAACAGCTTCGATAAGTCTGTCCTGGTTTCCATCGGCAGGAAGATCCATTGTTTGACGATCGTAACCCTCTGACTCCCACTCCGCATCGACTCCGACTACAATAACAGCGACATCCGCGTCGCGAGCCGCCTGGACTGCTTGCTGGATATAATCCACCTGATCCTGCTCCTTGTATCCGATACGACAACCGCCGTATTTGTGCGTGATGCCGAATTGCTTCTGCTTCGAAAAGGGACGGAGTTCATTCGTCATCTCCACGCGCAGCTCAACAGCTTTGTCAGCCTCCATGTCAACATCAACGAGGTAGTCAATCGAGCCGTCAAACATCGCCTCGCCTTCTTCGGTCCAATCCCACAGATCGAGAACCAGCTTGTCATTGATGAAGAGCTTTCCGGGTCCAACGCTCATGAAGCTGATGGTGTGTTTGCCCGTTGTCCTCGGCATGAGGAACGTCGTGGCCACGGCAGACCATTCGGGGCCGACTTCGCTCAAGGGTGCTGAGTCCCAGAGGAAGAGATCTGTGTTTGTTCGACGCTGCTTCACCACTGGATTACCCTCAAACTTGTCTCCCGCATACCAGTCGATGTGAACGCCTGGTTTTCCCGTCTGTTCAGTGCAGTACTCAGATGCAACGGGGAGCCACTTGTGGATATGGCAACCTTGAGCGAACGAGACTTTCTGCTTGGATACCTTTCGGATGCTATCAAGCGGAATGGTGTTGTAGTATGGGTTCAGACTTGCACTTCCACCACCGCCTGCAATATGTCGATTGGCGTTCGGTCCAATAACAGCGACCTTGGTAGATTGAGGACACAAAGGAAGAATGCCACCGTCGTTCTTGAGGAGCGTGAGACCTTCGTGACCAGCAGTTCGAATGAGTTCCCTTGTCTCCTCACGGTCATCTTCCCGCTCAGGTGCTTCAGGCGACATATCACCTCCCTTGAGTCGTTCCACCAACGTGAGCACGTTCTCTGCTGCTTGGTTAATGTCCTCAATCGAAATGCGACCCTCGTTGACGGCTGTGACGAGCTTGTCGAGACGCCATTTTGAGGAGTAGGGGAATTCTATATCGCACCCTGCTTCCACAGATTCGATTGACGAGTTGATGCCTCCCCAGTCGGAAACCACGGTTCTGCGACAAGTCAGTGTTGTTCCAAGGTATAGGTCACTTCGATTTACCCCTCGTATCCCCACTCTCCGCGGAGAATGTCTTTCAATGTGTGTTTGTTCAGATCAGCGTGCACGCCATTGATGAGGTTGTACGAAGTCATGACAGCCCAGGGATTAGCCTCTCGAACAGCAATCTCAAACGGTTTCAGATAGATCTCCCGAAGAGGACGTTCAGTGATGAGCGAATCTATCGTCAACCTGTTGGTCTCTTGCTCATTTCCAACGAAATCTACAGCTTCGTCAGCACACTCCCGCCAAACTGTGTCATTGATGGTGTTTACGCTTGATAGTTGCTGCAACGCCCTTGTCTTGAAGACCTTTGATGTACTGCGCTGCCAATTTTCCAGTGAGAAGGGGGTCTTCGGAGAAAGACTCAAAGTTACGACCGCCAAGGGGATGACGGTGCATGCAGACTGTTGGAGCGAGAAGCATTTCTGCTGATCGAGCTCGAACTTCGAGGGCCAGACGTTGTCCGACCTGGTAGAGAAGATCTTTGTTCCATGTTGCTGCGAGTGAGATACCGCAAGGGAACAGTGCAGCCTACACGCTCAGTTTCAGTTATTCTTGTGATGTCATGCGAATATCACTGACCTTGGTGCCGCCGACAAAGATGCCACCGCGAGCGCCATTAGGACCATCAGTTGTCTTGATTGAAGGAATGCCCTTCTCAGGAATAGCTTTCGTCCGCCAAAAGTCTGCAGCTGTGAGGAGTGAGACCTAGAAGGGTTAGTGCATGACCACTCAAAGAACCAACAATTCATGCCTTTTCCACCAGCGTCAGCCTCGCCAGCTTCTCTCTTGCTGCAGAGCGAGTATCTCTCAGATGCTGGATCTTTTGCTGGGGACTACATGGAGGAGAGTACTCCGTATCAGGAGTAGAAGGGGTGTTTGAGTCGTTCATTGTGCTACCGCAAATGCCAAAACCGTCCTGTACGATGTCGTCTTGCTACGCCTAATATACGAGGTTGATCAAAGAAAGCACAGGCAAGTTGAACCGAGGTACGGAAAGAAAGAGTGTGTATCAAACGAGAAACCTAAAATGTGATAGCAGCCTCCCTTATACCATCCCATCTGCAAGCAACGGTACGCGAGCGGCACATAAGGTCATCTGCAGCCAAGCAACATGAGGCGAACGGGATAAGCAGAAAACAGCACAATCGGTTGACTTGAGCTCGCGATCGCAGGGAACAAGGGTTCAATGTGCATTCCGTCGAGATAGGCATCCGCTCACTAATAAGCAGTAGACAGAGATAGCCCCGCAGCTTGTACTTGTATTTAGACGGACCGGCTGAACAGGCCGGTGAAATAACCCCAATAGGGAACTTGTGCTTTTCTGTTTCAGAGATGAGAGAAACGGATGCCGGTATATACGGACCGTGAGAGCGGAAGACGACACCGGTGCTTCCGGGGGAGAAGAAGAGAGATAAGAAAGTAAGAAACACGTGGTGCGATGAATAATATATTAGAAAGGATGATAGTTCACATGTTTTATGCAAAGTGACACGATGTTGTGAATCGTCTTATCTTTATAATCTCAGCTGAGAGGGAACGTTCTTCTCCTTACGATTCTCATGTATGATGATGATGGGCGAAGCGAACCCGACAGCCTGGGACGTAGTACCTTGGACGAATCGGGAAATACGGGTCTACGGGCCGTCATTCCCAACGTCGGTCAGAGCGCACCGCCGGGGAACTCGGAAAGCCAGCTAAGTCTGTATTTAAAGAACGAAGCCATGACTTTTTACGTATGTGATGGAAGCCAAATGTGTCTTTTTCGTTGCAGTTGCCTTGTGTGGAAGTTTCGGCACTTGGGGTGGTTATCGGGCCTTGGCTTAAAAGAGGATGATGGTGATGATGGGGTTTTAGGAGATATATTCCGGGCTGCTGAATGGGGTATTTTTGGCACGAGAGCCGGTTTGAGTGCCGATGCAGGCGGAAGCAGATCATTGAGTTTACTTGTTAGTGTGTAGTTTGTTTATTGAAGGTCAAGGTGTTGGAATGTTAAGTGCTATTGTCTGTCAACAACCCCAATTGCCTTCATATCAATGAATTGTCTACTAGTGACATTAAATGTTTCATATATAATGTTTACTCTCATATCTACGTCCCAATTGAGTAATGTTTCAGATATTCTGGCTCGTCTAATGGATCTCCCATGCTCCGTGTGTCCTCCGGCTAAGAGGGGCCGGCTCGGCGTCCAAGGCTATCGGAAGCATCCGCTTACACGCGCCGACATCCGCACGTGTTGAACAACAATTGACACTCGCAAACTAAACTAAACCAAGTTCACAACATCAAAGAACCCCAATCTCATATACAAGACTGACTCTATATCCGCGCATATCACAGCATGCTTCGCTCAAGGTCAAACTCATCATACTCCCTGCAAGACCTATCTACCCGTCCCCCATCCCATCGCCCTTCTCAGACATCGGATGCAAACAGCTCAGATACAAGGCCCCGAAACAGCAACACCTCCGCGCGTGGAGATGTCTCCGCTGCGCCGCAGGAGCAAGAGGAGGTGAAGAAGAAGTCGAGGCTGGGAAGGTTCTGGCTCGAGTATGTGAGCTGTGAGGTTGACTTTTCGGCGTCGAGGGATCATCTAGGTATGTGCACCGAGAGACGCGAAAGAAGATTGGAGGAAGATCTTTGACGGGCATGAGGAAAGGGGTCTTGTGATGTAGATGGGATTGCATACGGGTGTGGTCCAGTTCGTGGGGTTGTGCAGTGGCTTCTGATATGCACTGACACACTGACACACTGACACAGGGGAAGGGGATATAACTGAGGGTTGTTAACAGTACTGACGTGGGGTTATAGCCAACGAGAGGACGTTTCTGGGTTATCTCCGTACATCAGTCGCGATGTCAATGGTCGGAACGTTGGTAGCGCAGCTGTTCTCGCTGCAGCACGAGGGTTCACATCAGGCATTTGGATACTTCGTCACGGGGAAGCCTTTAGCGATGACTTGTTACTCCTTCTCGATTGGGACGATACTTCTCGGTGCTGTGCGCACTTGGAGACATCAACGGACCATGATGAGTGGGAAGGCGTTGGTTGGAGGGTTTGAGCTTCATCTATTGGGGTTATGCTGCATGTTGGTATGTGTCACTGAGGGGTTGGTGATGTGTGACTAACGCGTTTAGCTTCTTCTGGTGTTCTTTTCTTTTCTTCTTGCTATTGATGTTGTTAAGGATAAGGAGCATGTGCCTACTGCGACTCCTTAGTTGACATCGATGCAGTGCACAGATGAAGAAGAAGAAGCTTGAGAACACAACGTATACATCCAGAAACTGCTTCCATTAATGTCTAGACACACAAAAACAAGCTACAGGTAAGTTCCTCGCATCTCATGCTCATACACTCTTGCTCTTGGCTATCCGCTTCTTGTCGCTACGCTTCTTGGGGTCCTTGTGAATACGAGCCCTGTCCTTACGCCTGTGTAGTGAGTGTTAGCCCAATACTAATAGAACAATAGAGCACATACCCGGATCGCTTGGCAGAGTTCTGGTACTTGATCAAAGCTTCTTTGTATTCCTCTGTGTTGTCACTGGCTGCCTGCAAGGCATCCGACAGAAGAAGGTCAGACACAGCATTTGAGTCGACGGATATCTTGTCTCCCATGTCGATGTCTAGGTCTGTCGTTATCGGTTGAAGGTCTGTAGTCTTGGGGCCTCGGATAGGTTGGAGTACAGGAGTACTTGGCACCTTTTGATCGAGTGTTTGTGAGGTATTGGCAATATCCAAGCTTGAAGCTTCTGGTGACAGAGACATGTTATCAGGCTCCGATGTTTGTCGGCATTGACACAGGATCGCATCGAGCCTCATCAACCTAGCCTCGAGGCTCTCGCCGCACCGAAGATAGACATCTATTGGTGCCACGACGGACGATGATGAAGAGGGACTGGGTATGGGAAGGGTACATCCATGCCCCGCGTCGGGATCATGGCTGTCTTCGATCTTTTGACTCTCAACAGGAACGAGGGTGTTCCCTGAAGTCTCAGGATTGTCCCTGTTCACAACGATCAGTCCCCATCTACAAACACGCCTCTCAACATACCGCGTATAAGCACTCTCCTCCAGAGAAATACTACTATCCCGCCTCGCCACACCGTTGGCTCTCTCAGTCGACTCACAAGAGCCACCAACACCAGACAACAGATGATGCATGGTGACTTAACTGACACTAACAAAGTAAGAATACCGGTTTGCAGAGAGACGCGGGGGCCAGCTGACTAGTTATAAAGGCCTTCCAATAACAGCCAAGCACAAAGGCTCCTCCCGTTACCGACAGAGGGGAACCGGACCCGACCATCTGGGACTGGGACGGACTCGAAGTTTGGTCCCAGCAGCATGGGACCCGTCTCATGCACCGGAATCACATCCGCGACCGGGGAGACGAAGCTAGAAGCGAACCCGCGAGGTTGGTTCACAGGGGGCGGAGGTAGATGAGGAGGAGGCTTGAAACTCACAATTCTTGGCTGACGATCATCAATCTGGCATTTAATCCGAATCACCCAGTAAATGTTGAAGCGGTGAGACGGATTATTGACCACGTTAAGCATCTCCAACATAACACACTCTCCATCGTGAGAGTGAGAGATTTTGGGGGCCGAGTTCATGTAATCTGCCACCTTCCTCGTACAGCCTGCAGAACCGACCTGTCGGTAAAAGGGGGTTCTTCTACCTGTACAGTACCGCCAGCCTGGTAGGGCCCAACCACACCAATTGAAGCTGATATGTGACGTTATTGGTTGTGTGGTGTCGGTTGGGAACACCGCTGTTTCAGGCTTTCACATGTGGAGAGACAGAGAGAGAGTCTGTGCAAAAGGACCTTGAAATAACAAATTACAGTATGTTTGCTTTTTTGGATGTTGGAGTCAGGTTGTGATGTGATGGAGTTGTTTATGATTCATGTTGAGAGGGGGTTTGTGATTGACGTGCAGCAGTCTTGGGCTTGGGCTTGGGCTTGGCTCATATGAGTTGATGAGATATTATGAAGATACAATTCACAAGAACAGACTCTTTCCTCTTTTCTTTGACAATAAACTCATTCAATTGACCTCAATTACCCATTCCAACTCCATCTTGAATGATAATCTCTCTTCTCTCCATCTGCAACTTCACCATCATCCCTTGCACCCCAGCTGCACAATCCCTGCTCCTCGGTTGGGGGCCTCAAAGTTAATCATCCCCAGTTCCCGTCCCAGCCCTCTACCTACCTACATGGTAAGTAGAGGTAGGTACTCACCACTGCCCAGCATCAGAAGAGCTCAAACCCTTAGACCTGCAGTACTCATCAATATTCGCATACCGCTCAGCAGTATTCTTGAAATGCCATCTTATATCCTCCACCAGCGGCAGTGGTAAACCCGGAGCCCCAACTTCTGCATTCTCACATCTCTGGCTAAAGTTATGGTCATACACCTACCAAACACCGTTCAGTACACTATGACGAAGCTGGGGAGAGGTATAACGTACTGTGAACATTAATCTGAGATCTTTTATCTTTTCTGCCAATCTCCCTTTTTCCCATTTGGAGAGGACGGTTGAACATGCGAGCGTCGGGTCATCAAGAGCCGCCATTGCTTTCCAGCATTTCTCTGCAATCTAAACACCATATTAGTACCCCTTCCATCCCCAACAGTCGCTGTATTCTCACCTTGGGAAAATAATTCAGCAGATCAAAACACGATTCCCTAGACTATACAATTCTCAGCAACATCTCCAAACCAACCCATCATTAATCTTACATAAGGTCCCTCCAGCGTAAGAATCCCATCCCCCGCTCTCGCCACAGTAACATGCACCCACAACATCGCAATATTGAGCTGTTCCAATTCCTGATCCCCTGACCGTGTGGTCTCAAACATGAAATCTTCAATTGCTTTGACGACCTTTTGATGGACCTGGATGAATTCTTCTCTCGCTTTCTTTTCTTCCTCTGAGGGCGGTTTCCATCCTGGGGGAGGCCTGATGTATTTGCTGGTACCCCAGTATTTCTCTTCTCGCCCGGGTATGGCGGGAGGCCAGGTCTCGGGTCTTTGCCTGATGCATGCGATTGGTGCGATGAGGCTGAGGATGGGGAGAACGTGGGCGAGCTTCATGGTGAGGAGGTTGTGGCTGGTCGTAGAAGCTGTATCTTGATGTTGGCGGATGGGGACGGACTGGGCATTTGTAGCTGGCGAGACTGGCTGCGGGGATTCGCATCCAGTGCATCATGGTGAAATAATGGCACTTGAGAAGTGGCATGTTGATTCCTCGTCCGTCTCATTGACGCCCCCAGAAAGTCCCGTTCGTGGTCACGGCCTGGCATAAAATGCCTGGTAAACTTCAGCTCTCGGCCAAAAACAACGCCACAGGCAACATCTCCAGCGAAGTGGTGGGCCATGAAGGCTAAGAAGTCATTCAGCAGCTGGCATTAAGACATAAGCGAAGGCTGAATGCGCTCTTGGTTGACTCGATGTCACCAAAGCAAACAAAGACAACATGTAGTACACAGATCAACACAGCACTCACTCAAAGTCAATCACGACATATACGAACTCAATCTCTTCGCTATTTATAGCTAAACCCCTCATCAACGCTGACCGAAATGCCCAGAGCAAAGCAAACGCTCAAAAATGCAATCTGATTTTGTATATGCAAGAAAAAAAACAGCCGCTAACACAGTGACATCTCATAGCTCATCCCGAGGCACGTTAAGGTTAGGCAGCCGCATCGACCACCATCTAGGACCGACAGGAAGACCGACCCAAACTCTGTAAAGACGCGAGACCTCTGATGTAAAAACACGCCATCTGTTACTGTTAGACTTTGCTCGGCGGGGAGAGAGGTATAAACTTACAGTGCCTTGGGCGTGCGTATCCATCCCTTAATAATGATCTTGATAGCAGCCTTGAATTGGGCGAGCTCAAAGGCAACGTGAGCCATCGTGCTGTCATCCTTGGGACCCCTCTGTCGCAGCTCGATAAACTCCCGCACAGCATCGTCCATCTGGGGATTCTCCTCAGCCTCCTTCTCAAACTTCTTGTTAAGCTTATCGTTCTTGTTGAGGTCCTCAAGACCCTCCTGCTCCTTCTCCGCAAAGGCCTTCTCCTCCATCATCTGCTGGAATTGTCCGATGTTGTAGAGAGAGCTGCTGATACGAGCGTAGGTGTTAAAGAGAGCGACCAGCTCAGTGCGCGAGAGGTACGGAACGTCGTCGCTATTGTTATCGAGCTCGAAAAGGATCTTGAGAGCGGTGCCGTAGCCAGCGGTTTGGAGCTTGCCCCAGAGACGACACTTGTCGCAGCCAACACAGTCCATGAGACGGCTGACGTTGCGGAAACGGTTGCGGAAGTCCTCCTTCAGAGATGGCCCTTCACCGTTGACAAACATCAGGCTCTCGTCGAATATTTGAGGGACACTGGCAGCTTTCTCGGTGACCTCAAGGACCTTGGCGCGAGTGGCCGCGTCCTCAGAAGCGTCTCCCATACAGAACTTGTAATCCTTCTTCTGGAGATAAGGCCCAACCTTGGCGATAGCACGGGTCATGAGCGCATAGTTGAAGTAGACGTTTCCAATGCGATCAGGGAATTTGTGCAGGCGATGCTCGTAGCAGGATAGGTTAGGGCTCCACTCGCCAGTAGTCTGGTTCAGGAAGTTCCAGCAGAGATGAGTGCTGATGCTGGCGTGCATACCGGACATGACACGGTAGAACACACGCTTCTCAAGACACTCATCGTCGACCTCGAAGCCAGTGTTTGCGACGAACGGAGTATTGGGGTTCTCCTGACGACGCTCCTCAAGCTGAGCCTGACGACCCGCCGCATCGAGAATCTGCTTGAAGTCTTGGGCAGCGGGACCGCGGTTCCATCCAGACAGGCCGAGATCTGCAGACTTGGGGAACGAGCTCTTCTGGAAACAATTCTCTCGGTAAATGGCGTCCCAGACCTGCTTGGCTCCATCGCCTGCGTATCCAGTGAATCGCTCCGGGTTTCGAACCAAGCTCACGTAATCGCCCTTTGAGCTCGCGCTCTCGTCCTCAGGAACACAGTAATCTCGCTCGTCGCACTCATCATCGTACTCAAAAACACAGCTCTCGCCGACATTCTCTCCAAGACTACCTCCAAGAGGTCGCTGAGGATGCTGGCGCTGCGCCTTCTTCCCCGGATGCTTAGCACGAGGACCCTCGAGTTTACCGAGAGCGTGCGCACGCCAGATCTCCGGGATGTCCTCCTCGTTGTCCAGCGTCTCAACCGCGCATCCAATGTTTCCGCACATGCCATTCTCGTCGTTCCAGAAGGGACATTTCTTATGAAAGAGGTTCACTCGGTAGTGCGAGAAGAAGTCGGTGTTGTGGGTGAGGTCGTCGACGGCCGGTTTGGTCAGGGTGTTGAGTTTATCGAGAGTCGCATACGAAGCGCAGGCATCGCCAACGATTGACTTGGGCGAGATCTAGAAGAACATGTTAACGATGGCTTGCGCAGTGGCGTAGGTGGCGATAAACGTACATGGCATTCATCACTAGAGCTCTCGCAAGAACCGGGTGCAGCCCAGAGGGCAAACACAGAAAGATAGAATAGTCTGCTCGCAGACTTCATTGTCGCTGAAGCTCAAGCGACGAGCCGGAGCGTAGGTGTCAGATTGTGTGTAACGAAAGATGACAAAGTCTTGATGCTACAATCGCCAACGAGTGAAAGGCGAGAGTAAAAGAGTAAAAGAGAAGAAAGAAAAAAAGTCCCGTCTTCAAAGCCGTCGTTTTGATGTAAAGAAGAAGCGACGTATGAAAGTAAGCCAGCGGCAAGTAAAGTAGACTAAAGTGGGTTGACGGCTTCGGCGGGCAGCGATGGACACTTTTCCCAAAGAGGAATGGATTCAATTGAGTCGAACGGTACCTGTAATTCAAGGGAACAAGCGACGTTGCGAGTTAAACTCAGACAAAGAATGAATTTAATTAATTCATGGGCTGAGAAGTGACTTGAGACGGAGGATTTACTTATAAATAAACTTGCTCGTGTGCTACGTATGGACAGACAGACACATTGAAAGATGACACGCTGGCTGTTGATGTAGGTACCAACCCAACCTACATGCAGAAATGCTCCGACTTCCGTGAGGCGAAGTACCTAAGTTAGAATTGATCTAGAACTCTACCGAATTGTCTCTTCTCAGAATACTTTTACAGAGTATTCATTCAGTCAACAAGCTTCTCTCAGCGAGCTTCAATAAATCTCTGTAATTACTACTAACGAAGGCGCGTCATCTTGACAAGTCAAAATAGTCACATAACAATAACAACGACGCAATAACTCTCCCTGGAACTTCAATTGTATGCATAATCTTAGTGTAACGGTGTAAGTGAAATCTGTCCAAAACCACCAATTACCAAGCATGTCTCCGTCTGCCGATCTGAGCTGATTTGAAAGCATCCTAGCGGATTTAGGGACAGCCTTCGGACCAAAAAGAGACATCAGACGATCTGCCGGGCTGTGGCTTCTGGATCAGCTCACCTAACGAAGCATTATCGTATTCCATTAAATACTTCCTACAGTAAGAAATAGCCATAACTCGAGAGTCGCTCAACATTCCCATCCAACCAAGACCCTCGTATGACATCCTCCCTTTATTTTCCCAACTCGCTGTTTCACAATTGTGGCGCATTCACATCCCATGGCTCTGGGAAACTAGCCGTGATTCATGGATCATCGACCGAGACGCCACAACTCGACAATGAGGCCATCACCCACGGACCTTCAGTAAATCGATCATTTGTTCACCTATTATTATGCGATGCTGTATCATCTGCCTCCATGTACTTCTGCACCCAGCCTCCATCACAAAGCCCATTTTTCGTCCCATCATGCGCTTGTAGAAGGGGTATCACTGAGCAAATCCTTCTTCTTTCTTCCCCTCCTCCTCCTCCAAAAAAAAAAAAAGTGTAGCCCCAAATCAGAGACATTCAACGAATAAAACACGTTTTAGAAAGCAACAACCAGCAAACAACTCGTCGAAGTGCCCAACCAAGCCCCAAACACCCACGCGCGACGCGTTTTCCGGATCGTTCCCAGATCCAACTCTCGTATTATAAACGTCCCCCCTCACGTCTTTGGTCGTTAGGTATGGCGGATCCAATTCTCGACTCCCATCATCCCGTAGCCCATCCACTCTGTGATGCAAATCTCCCCATTGCCCTGCCGCTTTGACAGCAACTCAGTGTCTATGCGTCATACACAGACTTCGGAACCAGGAGACTGGTAATTCGCCTCCCTTTACATCTCGACAGGGTATCGCATATCATAGCATAGGTAAAACAGGCCCACGGGCCTGCTACCGACTGGATGAACGGGGGACGTTGCGAACTTGATGAACCAATAAGTCTCTTTTTGCTTCTCTCTCTCTTTATATCTCAACGTGAACGTGCAAACCGTAAAATCGTGAGCCGACGTGGAAACCTCCGTCTGAGCTTGAGTATGGCACCGACAAAAAGGGTGCTGTGCAGTAAATATGTATGGTACATTGGGGGAAATCTGAGTCGTGCGTCTAGCTGGTTACTGGGGAGGTTGGAAGTTGAGCGGTCGCCTAAGTTCACGTTAGCCATCGGGAGACATTCAAGGTAGATCCCAGCTTTGGGATTGTCATGACAACATACTTGAACAGGAGGATGTGCGGTTCTGGCTCGTGGACCTCGTAGTGTTCCCATCCTAGACTCTTCACGGTTGTTAGTCCTGATTGCTTGCAATCTCGTCACCCCCGCCAACGATGGAGGCACGTGTTGGCAAGGGCGTAAAGTCGTACCTGAGTAATGCCAAGAGCTCGCCATTCCTCCTCCCACAAGAGCTTGAGGGTACCCTTGGAGGTATCGTGGTAGTCTTTGGGAATAGCCTTGAGCATGGCTTTGGGGAGCTGAACATGGCGGTATTCATATTCGCTGTCCGAGTATCGTGCAGAGTAGTGGATCGAGTCGATGAACTCCTCCACGCGAGCGCGCTCCGAGTCCGACAGAGGCCGGGGCGTCTTGTTCCGGCGAGCGGTATCGATGTCGAAAGGCATTTTGGCGGTTGTGTTCTGTTGGTTGATGAGGGGAGAGAGAGAGCTCGAGGGTGCGGGGAGGGGCACAAGAGCTTCGGCCGATCGATTGGTGAAGTGCGGGTCAAAAAACAGAGATCTGCGATTTTCCCCAATGCTTTGCGAGGTGAATGCTGCGTCGACTGTGTTTGCTGAGCCTTGAACGAGATCGAGTGAATCTGGACCTCTGCGAAATTGTTTTGAGAGCGGATGTCACGCGAGATCGGCGGGAAGTGTAGAATCTTGCAGCGCGAGGCTGGGTTTCTCGGAGGCGGTCAAAGATCTTCCGGGGTAGAAACTTGGATGGAGACGGGGGGAGGGTCCTCTTGTTAGAAACCCAGTTTGGGGGGAGAGAGCCTCGGAGGAAAACAGAACGAAGCCGTGCTTTAGAAGCAACGAAAAAGTTTTGGTGAGCGTGAAAAAAGAGCTGGTGAAGAAAATCAGGATTGAGTCTTATGGCGAAAGAGTCAATCGAGATGGAAGAGAATCAGTAAATCCTTGCGGGTAGAAGTGAAAGAGGAAGAAGTGTAGATGGGAAGAAGAAGAAAAAGGGTGAGGATGAGAGGAAATAAGGAAAGATTTTGGTGATGGTGTTGAGAGGGTGAACCTGAAATAGAAGGCAAGGCAAGGCAATGGGATAGCACCAACGGCGTTCGTTCACGCGGGAAGGAACCTTGCTTTGATTTGATTCGATTCGATTTGGTGGGTGCAGGTGTCTACGCTTCAGTGGCATCCAGTGGTGAAGAGGGGTGGCATTGGCTTTGTGTGGCTTGAGCAAAGTAAACAAACCATTTACCTCTCCCAAGCAACACCAAATAAATCCCCCTCCTTTTTGCGTCCCTTCCCTTCACGAATAAACGAACCCTCGAAATAGGGCCTCAACCTCAAGCATGATGCCTATTCAGGCAATCAGTGGCTTCTGTCTAATCATGTTGTTTCTCCTAGTCCAAGCATAGCCTCCACAAATGTCTCTCATCTTGCTTCCCTTAAACAGTGTAGTTGGAGAATGGATGTTTGATCGTCAACCAGTCACGGCTTTTGTTTACCTCGTCCTCTTTTTGCATCGAATCTACCCCTCCAATTCAAATGATCGACATCGTTTATTACTCAATCTCACTGACAAGGATTCGAATATCCAGGGGACCTAGCTATGACCGTTGAAGTTGGGGGCCATGAAATACATAACTAACAAGCCCACGCGTTTCCGGGACTTTTCCTATTGCCGTTGCCCAAGCCTCAATCACATGAATGTGAGAAGAGGTTCGTGCGTTAGCTGTGATAACCAATGCATCTTGCGAAGCTATTCAAACCCAATGGTGCAGTCGACAAGACACTAATGCAGATAGCCAAGATGATAGTGAAATAGTTTCAACTCATAATTTTTCCCTCTCCCTAACAAGCTGAAAAGTCACGAAACTCTCGCACGTGGCTCCAACACATGTCTCGTTCTCATCCCTCTGTCCAGTGTCAAAGCTAGCACTCATATCATGCTGCAGCAATGGCCTCATCTCACATTCCACCTCGTTCAGCTGGTGTATCCTCTTCTCAGCTCAAGACCCTCCCTTGCTCGCTCTTTTCAAGAGCCGAATGTCACGTCATGTCAATATGCACGATGTCACATTGTGCTGCGACTTATCCGGACATCCGGTCTTGTTTTTGCGTTGCCCGCAGACATCCGATTCGCATCTTGCTTTTTTCTGGATTGGACCATGCATCGAATTGATCCTCGGTAGCCTGGAGCAACCCGAAACTTCATGACCCCAATCTTCTAGAATGATAGCCGAGTCCAAGCCCATCCCGAGACAATCCGCCCGTTTCACCGGGGCGAGCGATCCGGCATCCTTTTGTACCCCCATGACTCCGTCTGTTCTGACGTCTGTTTCTGTTGGTTCTCTTGATATAAAAAACGTATGACTTTTGTGAACTGCAATCGATGATGGCATGGAACCAGCTATGTCATGACTTGAGAAAAGAAGGTCGCTTCGAAGATCCTCCGCCCCGGCCAGTCTCCTGCAGTCCAATGTGATGCACCGCATTTCCAATCTTGACCTTGATGCCAGCAACGTTGACCTCCCATTTCCGAATGTCATCAAACTTTGGTTGTCTGAACAATCGCAGTGTCTTGAGTGACATCTCATCTGCTGGTAGGTGAAAGGTCCAGCCAATGGATATATGGAATGCATCTCCCACTGGCTCATTGGCTTTCCCTTGATACAGTGGAGGTTGTCCATAATGTGTTGCAACCTTGTTACTCTTTGTCAACAGTGATGTGAGTTCTGGGTTCAAAGGTTGTTTAACTCCATCCTTACTGTTGGTTGGAGACTTGGGACCACTGGCGACACGAAGGATGAGGAACGTGCGATCCGAATCTGGTGATCTGTACCATGCGAGCCCTTGTGGTCGAACAACAAAGGGAGCGATGCCACTGTTGTCGAGGGCTTCTGTGATCTTGCCCAAGAACTCATCCTTGTTCCCTGTGGTAAGGGACAGTGGCCGAGACAGACTGATATGAAGGGGTAGAGGTGATCCCAGGTCGCTTGTCAGGAAGTTATGAAGCTTGATCTCACTTGACACTTCCTTCTCAATGTCAGCCATGAGACTCGTCAACAACGCATGTTGTCTTGTCGAGGGGTGCCCTGAAGCAGGTCAGCTTTTCATGGGTTGATTGAAGTTGGGAAGACATCAGGAACACACATTCGATGTAAACATGACTGGGCCAGTTACCAACTACATGAGGAACTTGGCGTTTTCGCCCATGGTGCAGACTCGGGTCATCGACGACACTCTGTCGAACAGTAGAGGCATACAGGTCATGAAACGTATCGGGCAACGGTGGCATAGACGAAGCATCCGCGTCTTTGCTCACCGAGCGAGTATCAGCATCTCCATCTGTACTCCGCGAGGAGTGGGTCGCGATGCCGTCAACTCCCTTACGGCGTTTGACACGGTCGGAGCTCTCGTCGTCGGACTCTGAGGAGGAATAGTCGACAAGGGCCATTGATTCAAACCCGATATTCCGTGTCGGAGCTTTATGTACGTCATACAGACGTAATCCTTTGGTGTTTTTCTTTATCTCTAGATTGAGATCGGATAATCGGCCTGTCGTGGGTTGTCTGAATTGCGTTTGGTCTTTTTACGCGGCAATTATTCCCGGTGAGTGGGGGCGAGGTGAGTGGGCGACGACGATGGGGTCGTTCACCTTGGACTTGAAGACCCGTTTCAACGGTGATGGCCCAGTGCCTACGTAGGGTACTACGAAGTACATACTCTCCGGTTGAATCGTCTGCCGTGCCTGTGTCGTTTTGGCAATGATGCAATGGAAAGATCCGATGTCCGGGATGCCGGGGATCTAGATACTTTTGCTGCTGATCCGCGTATCGATGTAGGGTAGCAATGGGACGTCATGGCAGATAAAATGCGTCAGTTCTGGGGCCAAGCAAAGAAGGTTCCTTGGCCGAGATATCCAGACATCGGACGATCTAGTAAGGTGTCATTGAAAAAGGTACAAACCTTGAGGCTAAAAATATGAAGTTGAGGGTGTAGAGCAGATGCAACTCTGCTGGTGTGGAATTGGTGGTGCCTTTGAACTCACATGCAAGGACGAATCAATTGTTCATATAAACTCTACGATAAGAATGTCACAGCGTCGACTCTTGATACTGTTTCAAACGGTAGTTATGGACTTTTTCTAGCTTGTGTTCTAATTGCAGATGCCGGCATTAAACTGATCAATGCAATTCTGTAAAGAGGTAGCGGTCTGTGATATCATCAATTGCCGGACTTGACTCGTCTTCCCCGCCGGCCTGATCGAGGTGGCCCAGGCGTCGAGTTGGGCTCCGCCAGCTGTCATCCGTTACTTTTAGCCTTTGAAACACCAACGGGAAGCCATTCCATTGGAGACGAGACCATTAATCATCTGTCGGGGCTAAAAAGTCCCTACAAGCAGTAGCGAGCTCGTTAGGCGAAGACCCTTTTTAGACAAGGTTTGGCGTGCAGTGACCGAGATGGGTTTTGATGCATCAGGTGACTGATCAAATGGCGAGGTCCGTTTGACTGTTCCGTTCGTTCGACAGCTGGCATTCCATCATTTCGTCTTCTTCATGCTATATCCACTGCTAAGCCTTTTAGCTCTATCTCTATCTTTGGGACGCGCGTTGAGGCTTCCAAACCTCGTGTAGCTGACGTCGCTCTCAAACCATTACTTCCGAGTGTGCCGCGATTGGGAGAGTAAAGTTGAGCAAGGCCGATCGACCGAGCCTTGTGTGAGAGACAGACACTGAGTCACTGACTGACATTTGACATTTGACAATGACATTGACGTGCGGGACCGAATTGAGTGTGACTCGTCCTGCTCGTCTGGGGTCCCCTCCTCCATGATTTCTAGCCTCAACTCCGTACTATGTATTGCCCAAGATGGAAACAGCAGATGAACGGCTCTACCTGGAAAGTCCCTGATCCGTTTGAAGAGGCGTCAATAGCGTTAGCGGATGGAGCGGCTGAAGTGTGAATGGCGTGGGCAAGTTCATGTCCAAGGTGCTATTTGGGATCACGAGGGGAGACGGGAAGTGCCCCTCCCCGCTAAATGATGCGCTACAGTGCCCCCCCATCCCCATGAGACTCTGAATGGGCGCATGATGGATTGGATTGGATTGGAGGGGACCAGACCAGACCGAGACCGAGACCGCTCAGACGCAGAGATCTACAACCCTACCTCACTTTCTTTGCCTTGTACCTGCCGTACCTGTCCTGTACCTTAGGTAGCTAAGAAAGAAAGAAGGCTCTTTTCTCTTTGGGTTGTCTTGAAAGGATTAGGCTGTGCATGTTGTGCTGTGCCTTCTGTTGATAAATGAGCTGCATCTCCTCCCACCTTGTTTGTCCCGGTCCCTTGTCTCTTCTCCCCCAAACTTTGTCTCTTACACCGAAACACAATCAATCAATCAGTCCATCACTTTGATACGTCGCATTTACAATCGAATCGATACCGACAACAACCAAGCGAAATCGCATTAGACTATTGAGCAGAAGCACAGCCATCATCTTTCTCGAATACGATTTGCTTGTAGGCGCCATCGCATCGCTTCTTTCAGTCAATCACCATCGTCGTCCCCGACTCAACAAACCCGACGACTCTTTCGCAGGGATCAAACAATTCCCCAGAACCCTTCTCTTCCTTCTAGAGCAGTCGCCACAATGAAGGATTCAAGCGACAAGCAATGGGTAAGTTCTCTTGGACCCTTACCTGAGCTAGGCTATACCTAGCTCGTGGATATCGAATGTCAACGTCCATCATGCCCCAGTCTTTTTCCTCTTCTGTTTCTTGGTCAGGGCCGATCACTTTCTGTCCGCTTCTCCCCAACGTCATGCCCCATGCCCAAGCCTGCCAATGATGGAACAACGTCAGGGCCCCAGCGAGGACCCTTTATTCTGTATTTGTTGCGTCAATGTAGATCCCTGCATCGGGCTCCAATCTTGACGTTGCTTGGCTGTTTTCCTTGTGTTTGCCAAGTGGTAACTTTATTCCTACGTAGCTGTACACCACAGCCCGCTGTCCACGCAAGCCTGATGACGTTCTAAAAAGGCAAAAAGGCAGACCACTTACATAGACTCAACATCTTCGCGCAATCACTCACTTCAACCTTTTATTCACCATTTTCTTCATCGCAAACATTCTAACTCAATTGCATAGGCCAAGGCTTACATTCTTGACCCATTGAACGGTATTGAACCAAACCAAGATACAGGTATCGGCGCATCTCACAGTCTTGCTGCTCAACTTCGAAACATTTCTCTTGAAGGCTCAAGTTCAAACTCGAACTCAAACTCAAACAGAGATCGCTCTCCCGAGAGAAAGCACAGGCACAGATCAAGCCATTCGAGTCAAAGACATCGCCAAGGCAGCTATCCTACTCCGCCAACATCTGCCAGCCCAACCCGCGACAGCTTCCACTCCTCGAACCCTTTCTCCGACTCTGCCGCCGCGCGCCGTCAATCTTCAGCTCCGTCAGTGACCGTATCTCCCCCGGATTCTCCCCCAGGTCCTTCCGATTATCGTCGTGACCCATTCACTTCCTCTGTCAATCGGTCAGCCAGTGCTAGAGCTCCGCCTCCGCGCAACCGCCCCCCAGTTTCACACAATCGCAGCTTCAGTGCCAGCAACTGTGGAGTTTCGCGACAACGCTCACTGATCCAGCGATATCCCGGCGACATGTCTCACCGACCTCTCGACATCCTTAGAAAGGAGGCTCGCGCAGCTGATCGCGCCCCTCATCTTCGTCGCAAGCAAATGCCCATGACAGACACAATTGATGCTCTGGATACCATTGGCGGAATGTATCATCATGGCGGTCCGTATGACGCCACTCTGGCAAGCCGCAACCGCAACAAGATGTACTCGCCCGTTGCTGCTGTTGAAGACTCGAACCGAGAAGCTCTTCGCGCTACTCCCAGAGAGAACATCCAAGATGCTCTGCTTAGAAAGATGCCGCTCCAAGGCACTGCTGTTATTCCCAGCGGCGAGCGGGACATTAGCGGCAACACCATCGATTACGAAGAGGGTGCTGATCTCATGCGAGAACCTGACGCTGTTGGTGGCGCCTACAAGCGTTGGGATGGCATTGTAAGTGACATTTCTATGATGCGATCATTAAACAGTTGCTGACCTGAACAGCAATATCACCCCGATGACCTCAAGGGCAAGGGCGAGCCCTCTTACACTTACGAGAAGGACCTCAAGGAGCAAAAGCGTTTCCGCCGAGGTGAACCCGTCGAGTACGAACTCTCATCAAACATGCGAGGCAGCAAACGCCCACCTTTCAGCCACAACCGCAGCTTCAGCGAGAATCCACGAACAACACCTGAATTCGCAAACGGCACTGATATTCGCCGCAACAACTCGACGGGCAAGCACCGTCTGAGCGACGGCATTCGACGACGTTTCGGCAGCATGCGACGTAAGAAGGTAGAGGTTGAGTAAATACCTCCAACTTTGTGATATTGTTTTCTTGTGGTTATAGCTTGGATTGGTACTGGCGTTTTGTTTCTGGGATTTTATGTATAAGGGAGAAGGCTTGGGCGAGTAGTGACGATAAAGACTTGATGAGACAGGCGCTATTGGATATATATTTTTGGTTATGGCCTGTTCAGATTTATGGAAGAAACAGACTTGGGAAAACAAAAGTCGTTTACTACTCATTTTCTTTGTTCTTTTCTTTGGCTTGTAGATGGTTTCCAGTATGTATACAGCTGTGTTTGTACTGCCACTCCTTGAAAAGACACTTTTGACATTCACACATAACTGTTTGTGACAGCATCAGTGAGACTATTGACTGATATTGAGTTCACGTAGACACCACCGTCGTCGCTTGCAAAGTTACCCTTGTAATGCCATGCCATTGAAGCTATATATTAACAAACCACTTATGCCTTTTATCCACGATATCTAGAAATACGACAATCCACTCCAACCCAAAACACCTTCAAGTTCCTCCCTCAACTCCCCGACACCATCATATCCCCCCTTACCCGCTATCTCCGCCCTCTTCGCAGCACCAAGCTCCGCCCACCTCGCCAAAACAGCACCGTCCACAATCGCCCTTCCGCCAGCTGCTTCTACGCCTACAGGTCGTATGCCATCAGGTAACCTATGCGCTTTGGCGTTTAATCCGCCGTGCGGTGTAAGTGCGGGGAGGAGCTGGTTTGCTACGGATAGGAGACGACGGTATGTTGTCTCGGGGAGCGGGACGAGTGTTGATAAGTACCCGGATGAAGAGGCGAGGAGGAGAATGTGCGGAGGGTCTTGGGGAGAGGGG